>NC_049175.1:29399696-29700053 GCF_009769625.2 Cygnus olor
GTCATAACTGGAAATTAAACTTAAACATCCTAGAGTGCTCTGTTTGATTAAGTCTTCTTAACACAACTGTGGGTTGGAGAGGAGAGAGGTAAGGATGGATAGATGGACCTGTGGAAAGATGACAAGAATGACAGGATTGGACGTCTCTGTGGATGCCTTGTGTGGCAACAGATGGAAATAAGTGAAGTTCCTCCCTTCCAGATGTTAGAAATGTGGAAATCAGCAATAGCAAGAGAGGAAGTTTGATTTCTGCTTTTCCAATTTTATCTCCCTTCTCTCTAGAGGTGGGAGCACAGACACGGGCCGGGCTCTGAAATACATTCTACGCAAGGGCTTCCCGGGTGGCAGAAACTCGACCGTCCCTGAGATCCTGGTCATCATTTCGGATGGAAAGTCCCAGGGCAGTACCTCAACGCCTGCCATGCAGGTGAAGGAGAGAGGGACCACCGTTTTTGCAGTGGGAATCAAGTTTCCAAGGTAGGAAACTCCACAGCATTGGGCATGAAGGCCCAGCTCACCGAATGGCAAGCGTGGGGTTTGTTTTGGTACTCAGCTCCTTGGGGACCATTTAGGGCCCGGTTACACGAGCCATTGAACCCCCCCATTGCTTGGCAGGTGGGAGGAGCTGCACGTGCTGGCCAGCGAGCCCACCGAGCAGCACGTGCTCTTCGCTGGAGACGCCACCGACGCTGCCAACGGCCTGTACAGCGCCCTCACCGGCTCCATCTGCCGCGCCGCTGCCCCAGGTAGCCTCAGCCCCAGCTCCGACCCTGGCACTGAGTGAGAAAAGAGGTGGTGGTGTCTGAAATGCTTCTCTAGACCTGAAGGGTCTGAGATCCCTGCCGTGGAGCAGTCGGACTGAGGAGCCACAGAGCATACAGGGGAATTAGTGGGTAACACTTCGGGGTAGCCTGTTTCTGGTGCCCAGACTTGTCAGGGTACCTCTTCAAATTGCTGCAGGTTGCAGGATCCTAAGTCTTGGTGTATCTCTGTTCACCTCTCGGAATGGGAACACCAGACCTCGCACATAAGCACGGCTGTGCTAAATCTTCTAATAGACTTGGCTGTGTGGTAAGGGGAGGCCACCAGGGCCTCACAAGAGATGGATGAGATACCCATGTGGGAACTAGGGTGGCCCAGAGGTAGAAGTAAATCAAACACAGGAGTAACGAAGGCACTGGAGGAGCTGAAAAGTGCTGCAGTGCCACAGCAGTGTGGTTTTATAGCCAGAGCAGAGGGGGCTGAAGAGTACCCCAGGAGGCGGGGTAGGCTGTGAGACTGACAACAGAGAAATTCTCTTCTGGGGTCTCATCGAGGACTCTTTGAAGCACTGCCTCCTGAACTGTTGGCAGGTAGATGAAGAAAGCTGGTTTGTTTCAAAGGGCTGCTCCACTCCCACAGAGACTTGGTACTTTCAGGCAGTTGACCCCAGTTCGGGTTTGCTTTTTGCTACAGGCTGCAAAGTCGAATCCCACCTTTGTGAACGCAGGACCCTGGAAACTGTGAAAGAGCTGGCTGGAAACTATGTCTGTTGGAAGGGCTCCAAGCAGCAAAATGCAGTGCGTGCTTCGCTGTGTCCTTTTTACAGGTGAGTCAGACACCTGCAGATCTCAGAGTGAGAGGGACAGAGAGAAGAAGGGACATACGGCAGTGAGGCTTTTGTCTGACCGTAGCTTTATGGGGATGAAGATCCCTAGAAACACTGGTGCAAGCATGGAGCATAGACCTAGGAAGAAGCTACCCCTGCTCTGGCCATTGGCTGATCTGAAAAGGGCAAGAGGAGCATCTGAGGTGCAGAAGGAGATGATGATTTTCCCAAGAGCACCCAAAAGGTTATAAATGGAATTGGGATTAGTCTCCTACCTGTTGAACTGAGGTGCCTGGAAGTTTACATGTCTGTCTACTCTGTGCTACAGAGGGTTTCTAGGTCTGGCTCCCTCCATGGGCGCTAGTTCTGTTTTCCTCCCTGCAGGCTGTTTTCCCTCCAGAGGAGCCCCTTCTCCTTTGCTTGGGTGGCCTGGGAGGGGAGGGACTGTCCTGTGCAGAAGCTCCAGGCACTGGTAGGAAATACCCGCAGTCTTGACGTGGCAGTGCCAAAACCGGGTTGCGAACACGGAGGCACTTTGTTAGATCAATGGCAGTGTGCTGTGTGAGGGGAATTTCCTCTTGCCCAGAGGGGAGGCTGCAGCTGGAAACCCACAAAGCTTGCCAGGTCCTCCAAAAGATGTCATCACTGCAGTCAGTGCAGTAGGGAAATGCTTTAAAATGAGCTGTGAAGAGGAAGGCAGCTTCTCGCTCTCTTTGCTGATAAAAAGAGCTGAGTGAAAGTGTTGGTGTACAGGAATTGTTGTGTGGGGGGGTATTTTCCCTTAGAGGGGATGCCTCATTTGTTTGTTTTAATATCAGGCAGTCAGATAAATGTTTTAAAATCACTTCGTATCTGGGCTGTGCTACGAATGGCCTGCTGCACAGATATATTGGGGGATGATTATACGCACAATTCCAGACATGTCCTGAAGTTTAACATCCCTTCTTTAAGAACTAAAAAAAAATCATTTTAAGCTTTAAAAATATGTCCATAATCTTTAGGCATAAAATGTTGAAGTAGAGTTCAAAAGCAAAAGAGTAGATTTGATAAAAAGATCTGTATTTCTTTCACCACCCCACTTAGAATAGACATTTTTATTTGAAATACTAGTTTTGAAAAACTGCCTTTTCAAAAGAAAATGTGTTCCACTGAAAACATAGTAAGGTCAGCCTTGAAGGTACCTTGTTAATCTTTAAATTCATGGTGGATTTTATTTTCCTGTTTATTATTAAACTTCCTATTTCAGATGGAAAAAAGTCTTGATAAAACACACATCCAGATGCTTCCGAACTGTATGCCCAGGTAAGGTTATACCTTTTTTGAAATTTTATTTACCAAGCAGGAAAGGTAATATAAAAAGAATAAAAAGATGCAGTCTTTATCCTCACTTCTGAAAATTTTGTTCTGAGTAAAGGATTGTGATCTTCAGCAAGAAGTTGATATTACATCCCATTTTGTCATCTCATGGATACGTATGACCAGAATTCTTTTGAATTAAAATACCTCCCCACCTTTCCTCCTTCCACCCGAGGAGTCAGTTCTCTCCTCACCTGCTCGTGTTGCTGGGACAGGGGGTTGCCCTGTTCCCAATGCCTGCGGAGAGCCACAGCCCTCCATCTGAGGGTGTGCAGGGTGGGATGCCTCCACGCATTCACTGGGTACCGTGGGCATCATCAGTTCCGCAGGGAACCTGACACTTGCTAATTGTCAGCCTGTTTCTGTGACAGTGGAAATAGCTGCGGGACTTGAGCTCTGCGCTTAGCCTCCCTCCCTTTGCTGGTTCAGATAACAGTGGCTTTATTTTCTTTGTCAGTATAACATTGTCCAAGCAACAGGTGAGACCTTTTCTTTCTTTGCTGGTGTAAATCTGGAAGGACTGCAAGGAGTTTTTTTTAACTATTTTGTATTTACACGAATGTAACTTCATTGGCATCGTTGGAAAGCAAATGCAGTGAGGTCAGTCTGGTTTGCTGTCTTCACCGCTGTCTATTTGAGAACCATCCCAGGAGAGTGAGGGTGCACATGGCCCTGCGTTAGCTCCAGCTGCAGGAAGACGGGCTGAAGTTTGACCCTTTTCCACACCAAAGGCCGTTCTCGAGCCAGCACAGGATGGGAAGGGGCAGGCTCCCTGCTGACTCCCTGTCTTTCCCTGCTCTGGTCCCGTTTAGACCCTTGCGACTCCCAGCCGTGCCAGAACGGTGGCACCTGTGTCCCAGAGGGGCTGGACAAATACCACTGCCTGTGCCCGGTCGGGTATGGAGGAGATGTCCACTGTGGTAGGTGTGAACCTGTGCTCTCCCTCCTTCCTTCTCAGCTGTGTCCTGCCTTGGTGGTGCCCATGGCAGGGCCACAGGAATGACTCCAGGGGTCAGCATACGCTGTATACAACACGTTGCTCTCTCCCTTTCAGCACCAAAGCTGAGCCTCGAGTGTGGCGTGGATCTCCTTTTCCTGATGGACAGCTCAGCGGGGGTCACACTGGAGGGGTTCCTGCGCTACAAAGCGTTCCTCAAGAGGTTCCTCCACGCGGTGGTGGGCCGGGACTCACCGACAAACGTGGGGGTGGCCCAATACGATACTGATGTCAGGATACCCATTGAGGTGGGACAACACAAGGATGCGTTCAGTCTCATGAAGAGCATTGATGCCTTGAATTTCGGTGGAGGAGGAACCCTAACAGGCAGAGCCCTGCGGTACGTTGCACAGCATGGTTTTAGGAGCGCCCCAGTCTTTGCAGATGTGCAGGATGATCTCCCACGCGTGGTTGTCTTGCTCACTGACTCCAAGTCCCAGGACCCAGTGGCAGAAGCTGCCAAGTATGCAAGGGACCAAGAGCTCTTCTTGATTGGTGTAGGCAGCAGCTTTGTGAGAGCAGAGCTGGCTGAAGTGACCGGCAATCCGAAGCAGACAATTGTCTACTCAGATCCCCAGGATCTGTTCAACAAGATCCCAGAGCTGCAGAGAAGAATCTGCAGTGTGGACAATCCTGAAGGTAAGAGAGTGGTGGAGGGATTTCATGATAGGTTTGTCAAACCACTGAACTCCACTGGTCCTTGTTTTGCTTTTGTCGGTCATGGATTCAGGGACTAAGCTTCCATCGCTGCTTTTTATGATGGAGCTGTATCTACTGGTATTAAAGGGTCTTAGATCATCCTTCACGGTGATCAGTAGTGATGAATTTTGCCCACCATTTGCCCCCGCTGCTCTTTTTGGTAGAAAGGAGTACAGATATACTCTGAAAATTACATTGTTTGCACCCTTCTCTCCAGGCTGCCAGGCACAGCCTCTTGACTTGGTGTTTGCTGTGGATGCCTCAGCTGGAGTTGGCCTGGAGAATTTTCTGCAGCTGAGGGACTTCGTCAAGAGCAGCTCTTCGCACTTCAGTATCAACCGGGATGTCACCCAAGTTGCCCTCGTGGCCTACGGCAGCAAAGCTCACACCGTGTTTGCTTTGGACACCCACACGAGCAACTCAGCTCTCCTCCAAGCCGTCGACCAAGCGCCTTTCCTCGGGGACTTGCCCTCTGCCGGCAGTGCCTTAGGCCATATTTACGGTGACGTGATGACAGTGCAGAAAGGAGCACGGCCCGCTGTCAACAAGGCGGTGGTGGTGCTCACAAACGGAGGTGGCACGGAGGGTGCAGCTGCCCCAGCTCAGCAGCTGAGGGACGACGGCGTCTTGGTGTTCGTGGTCGTCATTGGAGATGCACGGAGGGACGCGCTGCTGAGGGTTGCTGGGTCTCCCACCTACCTGGTCCACATCTCCTCCTATGAAGCCCTGCGGCATTACCAGGACCTTATCACAGAAAGAATCTGTGAAGGTGAGAACATCCCAACCTCGCTATTTGTGCTGTTGTCAGGTGGTAAACTTCATAAAACAGGCATAGAGGGGAATTTCTTCCGTAGCCCTTGTTGTTGTGGGTTTTCTGATGCGTTAATGAGTGCTCTTGGTGTTGTCACGTGCACTTTACAGACAGGAGACCATGACACAGAGATCTGATAATTGTCCAAAGTAATCCTAAAGGGACGGGAACCAACTTTCCTAATATTGAGTGCAGTTGGTGAGGTCAAGCTTCATGTGACTGGCTCTTTCCAGCCCTGCCAGGTGCAGGTTCTGCCTTCACTGAAAGACAAAGAAGTTGCTCATTTTCTGATGTTGCTTTACATCTGTAGAATGTAAAGCTCTGTGTTACTGTACCTTCTGAAGCGTTGTTAGGGAGGATTAAGGGGATGCATTTCTGCAGCCAACAGTGTCGCTCCCTGAGCGAGTATCCCACTACAGGACACTGAGATTTTGTTTGCATTGCACAGGGTTTAATCCGAAATCCAAAATCTGTCTGGTTTTGGAGTCTGCAGACTGATAAATTGAGGTCTTCAGACACCTTATGCTTAGTTTTGTTTGCAGGACTAAATCCTTATTCCCAAAGCATTCAGGAGGGCAGAATTTTCAAATATTCATGTAAATCTCATGTCTGTGTGCTTTCTTCACAATTTCAAGTTCTGAAAGTTTCCCAGCTGGGAAAAAATGCATACTGAAATCAAGTTTGAAACACGTGTGTGCTGAGTGTGAGTGCTTGTGTTTGAAATGAGCTTTTCAGAATGGAAAGCAGCCCTGGTTTGCAGACATTGGTGGTGGAGAAAGTCCTTTTAGTTCCTTGCTGCTCCAGCTCGTCTCTCCCCCTTTTTAAATGCCTTGTCTTATTTCTCATTTGTATCAGTATAACGTTTAGCTCTTTGGTCTTGTTATGTTTTAACCCATAAGTAAGATCAAATGAAGAAGCAAGTTGAGCAGTGCTGCGATTAACAGCACAATCAAAGGTCTTTTTCATCTGTTGGCATGCCGTGGCTCTTTCAGGGTTAGAAAAAACGCCAGAGCTGTCTCTTTGGGACGAGGAGCCCGTCTCCTGACAGGCCTCTGCAGGCAGTTCCTACCTGGAGATGTTCAATGTGCTGCTATTGCAGCGGTGTTTTCAGCTGTGTTATTATAAAAACAAACGACTCTACCATGAAATTAACCACAAGGACACAGATGAGAGGGAAGAGACATCAAGGTTCAATGATTCAGGCTAATACCCTACCATTTCCGGAGACTGAATCGTTGCTTTCATTTCATGTGCAGGTAATCACTGTTTGTACTACACAGGCTGGGACCCAGGTTGATGTAAAGATAAACCCTTCATTCACCCTTCTACTCTAAGTCCAAGACTTAACAACAGAATCGTTGTCTGTGAAAGGACTTAAAAAGAAAGACTCATGACAAAAGTACATGAAAAATAGGCCCTGCCTCTGGGCACCTGGAGTATTGTATTTATTACGAGGCTTAGCTGAAAAGGGACCATAAAAAATGACCTGGGCTCTAGGAGAAAGGATCCTAAGCACTAATTATATAAAATAAATTAATAGAAATACAGGCATCATCAAAGGGTAAACTCCCCGAAGTGAAAGAAGCTGATTTAAGGTGATATTGTGTTAACAGGAGGCTTGAGTTCGGAGAAATGGTGTCTGGGCGGAATAGCATGACTCCCCCAAACAGGGATCCCCAGGTTGTGCCGTGTGCCAGGCGTGGAGGGAAGTGGTGGACGCAAGGCGTGTGGAGCAGAGCACCAGGAAAGCTCTCTGGGGAGCAGCCAGGGCCCGGAAGGAGTGTGGTGGGTCTGAGAGGGCCCCTCTGGCTTTGGTTGCCAGCAGCTCTGCCACCCTGCGGTGAAGGCAAAGGCACCTGTCCCTGGGGACATGCCGTCAGGCAGGACCCCATCCGGGGTGTCTCACCACAACAAAAAGGCTGTTGAAGTCAGCTTGACTCCACGTAAAGTCAACAGGAACTGATGATTGAGATCCCTCAAATCTGGGACTGGCATCAGTGATAATTCTGCCTGTCTTAGGTGTAGGTTTGAGTGTTGATGCGCCATCATCGTTGTCTGTACGGGGGGAATGACTGTAACGTGTTGTAATCTGTAGTAACTGTTGTGGTGGATAGAGGGTAGAAGTTGTATTCTCTCTCTCTCCTTCCTTTCCTTCTCCCTTTGTCTGCTTTCCCTGCTGCGGAGCAAGGGGCGAGGCTAGCGGGTGCAGACCCTACACCACGCCATGGTTCCCGGGAGGAATTTCACACCTTTACCAACACTGCGGTAGAGGTGCCAGAAGGCTGGAAGCGAATTCCTCAGGGATGCTGCTACGTAAGCTAGCGTATTCACAGCAGGAAACGCTGCCAGCCCTGCTGCCAGCTGAGGTCCGCTCCTTTCGGAGGGCTGGGAAAGCTGCCCCATATTTCACAAGAACAGAGCTAATTACAGCCCGGGCTACCATTGCAGGCTTTTCTCTCAGATCTCCAAGAAGAAAGCACCGAAATATTTCCCGTACTGTTTTCCCCTCATGCCATCCCTGCTGCCCAGCTGACTTCTTGTCCTTGCTGCCCTCTGGTACAAGCTCAGGCCCTCTCCAGGGCGAGTGGGGTTTGAACTCCGGGGGTGTCTGGGCTTGTGAACTGCTTGGAGCAGGGCACGTGTCTCGCTCTGCACTGGCGGTGTCTGGATCTGGGAGGTTTAGAAGTGCTCGTGTCTTCAGTGCACGGCTCTGAAGATGCTTCCTTTTGGATCAGAACATCTAGCAAAGCCATCCTTCCTCTTCTCCAGGTTAAACACAGAGGAGTCTGCCCTCTGTGTACAAACAGGGCCGTAGGTGTACGCCCTCTGCCATGTCTGTGTGCTTCCCGCCCCGCTCGCCCCAGCTGACGTCTCCTGACGTTGGGGATATTTAGCTGCTGTCTTTTTGGAAGTGTTCCTGATGGACGTGGGTCTTAACGATCACCACTCTGTCGACGTGCCTGACCCTGCTGTCCTGCTGCTTGTTGCAGAAGCGAAGAGCCCCGTGAGCCTGTGCAAACCCAACCCGTGCCTGAACCAGGGCGTGTGCATCCTCGGGCCTGGAAGCTACCGCTGCGAATGCCACGGCTGGGAAGGACCCCACTGCGAGAGCAGTAAGCCTCAGCAGACAGCAACTGTGACGGGCCTCGTCCGTTCGGCCCAGCCCCGCTGAATTGCTCCCAAATGCCCACCTCTCCCTTGAGCAGAGACGTGGCTGTAACTCCCTGACAGCTCTCTGGTGGCCTTGGTGCTGGCGTGGTGTGTCACCCGGAGAGCAGAGAGGTTTGGGACGCTGAGGGCATCCCTCGGGAGGCTGCACCCTGTTTTATGCGTTCACCAAGCAAGCTGAAGCCCAAGGTGTAATATTTTTGGTAGTCTTCCCCTCCATTCTGTTCCCCTGTCCTGGGGGCCCTGATTGAAGAAACGAACCCTCCTGGACTGTTGGGATGGGAAGCTCCGGCTGCCCTTTGAAGGGACGGAGTTATCGCTAACTCCAATAGTTACCTGTCGTTAGATAACTCTCGGAGTTGTCTAATGGCGTTTGTTGGGCCGTAAGGTGCCGAGCTTATCCCTTGGTCCTAAAGCCTTTATCCCGTGTGTGTTTCTCTCCTTCTGCAACAGGAGCTCTCCGGGGTGACTCTCTGAGATCCCCAGGCCTTCCTCCGGACTCCCGTGCGCGGTGGGGACCAAGGGCTTCGCAGCACTTCTCCGGCACCCAAAGGCACGGGGACCACAGACACTGACGCAGAGGTGCGAGCGCCCCGGTTCTCCCGCCACCGCCACGGACTGCTGCTCGCAGGCACGACCCCCCGGCCACCTCTGGCCTTGGCCCAGGTGAAGTGACTGGCACCGAGGCCATGCTGAGGATGTTCCCAGTTCCTGCATCACACGTACTGGGCTTTCCGGTGCTTGCTTTCTTTTTGAATCAAGTAAATATTTGTGTTTCAGTATTTATTGTTGGCATTTTGCATTTCCTCATCCGGATTCTGGTGCTGTGGGATTTTTATTTGTTAACAGACTTCTTGAAAGATCTTTGAGTTAGTCTAAAATTATGTGGGAGTCTGAGCAATTCTGGAGTTTCCACTGATGGTGGATAGTGTAGATTGCAGCTTTGTTCCCAGTGCACAGAGATTTTTAAGGAAGTATTGAGTCAACTGAGCCAATAGGCTGCATCAGACTCTTAGTCAGCTGTAATCTTGATGTTAGTTTTTGGATCAGCCTAAAGATTTGTTTGTCTTTCTAAATTTGACTCCTTGATCTTGGCCAGAATTAGTTCTCAATGGAAAAACTGCAGAATGAAATTACTGGCTTTTTTATTTTTATTTATCTTTTTTTTTTTTATGAGGAAGTTGCTTCTTAATGTTCTCTTTTCTGAGCTTTTTGAGCATCACCTCACAGCTAAGGAGGGAGCATGACTGGGGAAACTGAGATGGATCCTGAGGTCTCACAGACCCGGTCAGGACCCTTGGTCACAGCTGGCTCCCTGGTTAGGCAGCGGGTGACACAGTGAATGGCTCGATACCTACAGGAACACAAGTAAGAGGAAGGAGATCTGGTTGTGAGTTTCTGTTCTGTTTTGTAAGTTGTCCGTGCCGCTCTCTTCTCTGAGTTTATGTGGACTGATCTGATATGGTTAGTTTCACAGGCATTTTGTAGCTGCCCATTTTTGATAAGGAGAGAGGTTTGAAAACGATTGGTTTTGCGAGAGCATTCAATGGTTTGTGCAGCCCAAAGCAGAGGGCACAGAAGAGAAAGAGGCCTGGACATCTCTTCCCAAATCTCATCCACCGCTTCCTTTCTCCTCCTGCTGGCCACTTCTTTGCTGTTGACTTTGTATGGTATGTGGCTTTTTTTACTTATTTTTTTTTTTTTGGATGAGCCTCGTGGCATTTCTCCCTCCCCTCTTTGCTTTAAGCTGACCTTGTCCCCAGCACAGCAGCAGTCCCTGCAGCACAAGCCGGGCCTCTGATGGGCTGTGATGGTTCACGTGTCCCCAAAGACGCTTTGGCCTCACGCTTGCATCCTGAGCCTCACTGGATCACCGGATCAGTTTGCCCACGGAGCTATAAGCCGTGTGTAATCGCTCCCCAGGGCCCGAGGTTCGCACTGTGGGGTTGTTCTCTGCCGCTTTTCTCGTGGCACCCGTCACCTCGGCAGAGCCAGAGCAGCTCTGGACAGGGCTGAGGCAGAGACATCAACTGTGACTGCCAGCCCTTGTGACAATTGCGGCTGTTGTTCACAGAAGAGGAGAAATGCCCTCACCCAGATGTCCTGGCTCAGCGTTTGAATAGTAACATTAGATGCGCAAAGAGAGACCCAAATTATTCCACAGGTTCATTGTCAAAAGAACAACTGTCTAAGGCACTCTTGGGGATGAAAGCTGGCGCCAAGACACGAGCGATGCTATCATACCTTGTGGAGAAACAGGTTAGGGGAAAAGGGGAATTTCCTCTCTCTTTTCACTGTCGCTTCAGTAGATTGTCTGTGCCCTTTGGTGCCCGAAGCACAGCAAAACGGAGGTTTGGTTGAAGGAAGGGCTGACATTTGGACAGGAAGAGAAATGAAACCTTTACAATTACTGACTTAGCCAGGGCTGTGGCTATGCATTGCCTCTGCTCTAAAAGTGTCAGTTGTCTCTTGTTACAGGGAGAACGGGCTCCATCAGATTCACAGTGAGCATCTAAAGTCGTGGTTTGTGTTTTATGGTGCAGAAGCACCCGTGGAACCAGCTGGATTCCAGCCAAGCTGCTCGGAAAACTCTTCCCGGTCTCCCTGCACATCCTCCGTCGTGTGATGGGTCAGAGAGACTGCAGCGCTCACCCTCGTGGGGTGGGGTTTTTGCAGCTCCCTGCTGCTTTCTGTGCCATAGCTCATCCAGCAGCACCATTCGTTCCCTCCTCGCAGCCTTTTTCCCCTGCAGGATCAGGCTTCCCTCTCAAACTGTGAAGCACACAGAGCACACAGCTCTGGGGCTGGGGTATGCTCAGCCCCATCTGAGGCATCTGAGCATCAGAGGTGCTCGGCATCTCTGTTGCCTGCAGGATAGTTTGTACGGTGCTGCTGAGCATTTTGGCTTGGGGCAGGTGTGGTTTGCATGTAATCTGTGCGTGCCTGTCTTCATTTCAATATGTGGCTATAAAGTACGTTGGTGGAGTGCCTGGGCTTTACTGGGACTGCTTGCTGGGGTCCAGAGTCGGGAGGAACCTTCTGCTGTGTTGAAGCACAGACAGACAAAGCCCTCTGTGAGATTTGGGAGCCACAGACTGCCAGCTCTCGTGCTGCAGACTGTATTTTAATGCCAGATGGGATATGTCTAGCCCCGGGCATCCGATTGTCAGGTAGAGATGGGATGAAAGCCTGGAGGAGTTTCAGGGAAGCTGGTTCCCACGCTCCACCGGATTTCCAGAGGCGTGCACCTCAGTGTCTGTAAAAGCCAGTCCCTAGCCTCTGGGTGAATGAGGCAGGGCTCTGAGAGCCCCAAATGCCCCAGGGATCCCCGTGTCAGGGATCCGCACGCGCTGCACCTGTGACCTTCCTCCTAGATGTGGCTGAGCACCCAGCCTCGGGTGGTTGCTCAGCCGTGCTCTGCAGAGCCTGCTTGCAGGGTGCCAGCCGTGCCCCGCAGGGTGCAGCCCACGCCGGGCTATGTCCACCGCGGAGGAGCAGCTCTGGACGCTGGGAGCAGCCCCGCAGAGGTCACCAGGACTCACGCAGGCACTGGTACACCCAACTTGCATGTGTGGGACAACCCGGCTTGGTCTCAGGTGACTGCGGTTCCTCGCCTCTCGGGTGCTTGTTTTTGCATCCACAGCCTTCCATTTCTGCAGGGTTTTGCCAAGGGAGAGCAAACGCCCAGCAGCAGCAGCCCCAGCAGCGCTGCTTTTGTAGGACGAAGCGCTTTGCAAGGTAAGGGGGGCGTAAGGGCAGCGGGAAGAGGGGGAAAAGGCAAAGGTCATAAAGGTCAGGGAGCTGGGATGGTCTTGGAGAGAGCTGCTGATCCCACAGGCAGGTAGGACATTGCTGAGCAGTTGGAGCTGTTTTATTTTGCCTTTTTTTTTTTTTTTTTTTTAAATTAGAGTTGAAGATCCTGGCTAATTTCTAGGCCCTTTCTCCTGCAAATTTTAATTAAAAATGGGTAAGTTAAAAAAAGTAAGTGGCTTGGGGCTCTGTTGTGATCCCTTATTGGGTTCACTCTCACAGACTTGCTTTGAATTCAGTCAGAAATATTTAACAAGAATGTGTCTGACGGGGGGGCTTGGGCCCAGGAGGCTGGGCGCTGCTTGCACCTGGCACAGCCGCTGAGGGGGTCCCTGCGAAGGCGGCGCTGATCCTGTCTGGCTTGGCCGGGGGTGCAGAGGCCGAGGCCTGTGCCAGCTCTGTGTCAGGTGTCTGTGCTGCTAGCAGCTGTGAACACCTCTTACGCTGCAGGATTGCTGCAGGAACCTTCGCTGCTCATGGGCCAGGTGCTGACTGCAGGGGAGAGGCCGTTTCTTCTTTAAGAAGCTGGGATTTAGGTAAGTGCCACGAATTTCACCCCCTGTAGGTCTTACCTTCCTTCTGCCCTTGAGTTTCTTGCACAAAGCAAGCAAAATCATTCCTGTTGCGCCTAGTAAATATGTTGTGCCTAGTAAATATTTGTTTCACAAAGGGGTCTGGTTTGGCATCTGTGTAGCCTAGCTTCAACAACTTTCTTTACTAACCCTTTTCCTTCCTTTCCAGCTAAATGCCTTCCTGCTTGTCCCGACAGCGATGGCAGCAGGCACCAAGCACTGCACACAGTTGCTACCTGGTGGCGAGCGGGAGGTAAGGGACTTTTAATACGTTTTTCCCTCTGTGCTGGTTTTGTGCTGAGGACTGTGCTACTGAGGCTGCTGCACGTATTCATGCAAACTCCTTCCCATTTTTCAGTGGGTTAGCTGTCAGAAAAATTTGGTTGGCATTGCTGTCACTATAGAGGACTAAACTATTTATTTCAGACATAGACTTTGTGGACTGCATAGCCAAGGAACTCTGTAGTAACTAACAGTGTTGGGGTTTGCAGTGCATGAAAGCCATTGGAAAATAGAGCAGGGACAGGGCGTATTAGAAATAAATTACACTGGTAATAATATACTCAACATTTTATTATAAAACCCTCTAAAGCGCCACTTTATAGCTCACAGTTACGACAAAGGAAATGCCTTGAGTTAAGAAAACAATGGGGACACAGAGACATTGTTTAACATTTTTTTGTCTGGGAAACGTGTGTTGCTCAGGACTCGCCTACGTTTACCATCCCCTGGCGGTCCCAGCAAGACCACCGAAGCTGACGGGGCTGCGGTGCGGGCAGCGGGGCTGCTCTCGCCCAGCGCTGTCTGGGTACCACTGTGAAATGGCTGGACAAGCTCTGGCAGCTGACAGCGGGGTGCAAGGTGAGGGCACGGTGCTATGTGTGTATTTAGGGTGTGGACAGGGTCTCCTGCCAGCTCATCGTGGGTCAAAACAAAAGCTTTGTGATGGTGGCCGTGGCCCCCTTGTGCTTTGGAGCTGAAAGGCCCCTGGGTCCTGAGCCAGCAGTGGCAGCAGTTGATTTGCAGGAGTTTTTCCTATGTGCAAACCTTGCTGAGGGACAGGGCTGACAGCTGGGGCTGGTGAACCCCTCCTGAGGCCTGGGCTTACAAATTCCTCAGTCAGTGCCACAGTAAAAAACAGGCACGAGGGCATCCTTCTTGCCTCGGGGATACCCTGCCTACGTGCTTTGCTGTGCCAAGGCTCCATGGCAGCAGCGAGCAGCCTCCCGCACCCCTTCATCCCCCAGCCATCAGGCCTCTGTTCACGGAGAGGCCTCATTTGGAGCTGATCTCAGGCCCGTCAAAGGCTTTCAAGGGTTAGGAAGGTACAACGTTTTGCCTGTCTTTACCCTGGTTCTGGGTGCTGTTTGTCAGCGTAGCCGCAGGACCCCAGGGACAGCCCAGCCGGGTTAGCAGAGCTGCTTTGGCTTTGCAGGGTTGGAGACCACTGAGGCCCTGCAGTCAGCTCGGTTACCGAGCTGCAGGGCTGAAGGACCAGCAGAGGAGCCAGGCAGTGGTGTCTGCAGGCCTTCAGATGTGACAGCAGGTCACGAGGAGGAGAGGGAAACAGGTGGATGGATTTCTGCCCTGTGCCTTCAAATTTTACTGTCTCTAAGCTTACCAGTTCCAGGCACCTGACATCGCTCATTAAAAAGCTCGGCCAGAGAGGAGAGGGATGAGCTCTGCAGGCCACAGCACCCAAAGGCTATATTAAGTAAGTTTAATCATCTGGAAATAAGGGTGATAGCACCAAGACAGCCAGCAGCCCACCAGAGACACGGAGGAGAACAGATCCAGCACCCTCCTGCACCCATGTGAAGGGTTCCTTTCCCACAGGGAGGTGTTCAGCAGATTGTGCAGCTGCTGCTGCGCTGCAGCCCTGCAGGGACCAGAGAGCATCACCAAAGTGGTGCTTGCAGCCAGGGCAGGAGCACAGGGACACTTTTACCTCCCCTCCCCTTGGAAGAGGCCAGCATCAGGATCCAGCATCCTCATCCATCAGGTAAGCAGGCCTGGGCCTTTGGTAAATTGGTAACAAGCCTTCAAATATGATTTTCTTTTTCTTTTTTTTCTTTTTTTTCCAGAACTCCTCTGGATGCTGTCTGAGAGATCTTCTTTGCCCAGAGCCCTTGGTGCCACCAGGCTGTAATAGAGCACAAGAAGGTGAGCAGGGATCTTCCTCCGTATTGTGGCAAATCAACCCTGCTGCAGGCTGGTAGGAAGAAGGCCACGGTGTGATGCATCTGGTCACTGAAAATCTCTGCTGCAGGTGTAGATATACTTAGTGCCCTGTTATGCTGAGAGGATCCTTCCCGCTGGTGTGTGCTTCTCATCCGTGTCTCAGCCATCGCTCAGGCCCGGGTACCTCCCCAGGCTGAAGGCTGGATGATCTGCAGCTGAGTGATGACCAGCACCAACAGGTGAGACTTTACCTGATTGGGATTTGCTGTGACAGGTTGAAAACCACTGGGGTATAAAGAAATAGCAGAGGCCTGTCCTGAACCCACTACTGTCACTAATATAGAAACCTTAATAACTCATTGATAAACCTTCAGAGTAGAAAGACACAAAACACCCCTATGTACAGTAACAGTCTTGTTTACGTTGACTGGGTTAGGAATCTGATGCAAGGATTGCCACTGGTTGTTATTGTTTTAGCTACGTGATGGGACTTGTCTGGAAAGAGCAAGATCGTTTGAGCTAATTGGTATTGGCAGCCGTTGGCTCCACTGCTGCATCTGAGCAGGTGGAGCGACGCAGAGGAGGCACGTGGTGTGGGTTGTGTTGCACACCCAACCTCCACCGACAGGTGATTGAATCCCCTTGTCCATGCCTGGGTAATTCCAGTCTTTAGTCCATCTCTGAAAAATGTGCTTCTAACTAGCGCCCTTCTTCTCCCATTCCTGCCAAAGAATAAAGGCAAATTAGTCAAAAGGTAGATCTGGCAAGCAGCAGTAGCTGTAATATGCTCAGGAGCAACCTGATTATCCGGTACCAAGGGGTTTTAGCCGCAGAGTGGGTCAGGGAGGTCTCTGTTAGAAGCAATGCTTTTGTTACAGCCTTCCCACTCCAGAAAGCAGTGGCACTGCCTGCAAGGGACCAGGCACGTGGGTGGGTAGATGAGGTGAGACATTTAAGAGAGTGACAGAGAAAAGCTCAGCCAGCATCCTTGTTTCATTACAAAGACAGATGATGGTAAGGAGAAGACCATAAGGGGGCCTCCCAGGTGCTCAGAAGCAGACTGCCTGATCACCCAGGAGTCCTCCTAGTGAAACTTCAAATGCATTTCAGCACAGTTTCAGTGAGAGGAAACCTCTTGTTTACTCCAGTTGCTGCCAGCGCAGTCAGCATGGCTCGGCTCCAGTGACAGGAGCACACAGCGATTAGCTGAAATGGCAGCCAGGACAAGCCCAGGTGAAAAGACCAGAGGAAAACCAGGCTGCCCTGAGTCATGCTCAGCGTGCTGCCCAAACACCAACAGGCCAGACCCCGTCACCACCATCCCTGCTGGTCTGCTCAGCTGCTGGGACAAGCGAGCAGCAGCTACCCGAGGCACAAACCAGCATTTACCTTAGCTTTCTGTAGGACTGTCCCCTTCCCTGTCACCATGACGGACAAAGGCCTGTTTTTCAAAGCCGTAGCTGAGTTGACTGGTGAGCTCTCCGCGCTGTTTCCTGGACTGGCAGTTTTTGTTTGAATCTGCAATACAAGTAATAGAAATAGGGGTAACCATCGCTGTTTTGTGGGAACCATGTCCTCAGGAAGGAATTTAGGTGCCTAAATCTCCCCCAGAACAACCCTTTGCTTGGCTGGGTGCAGAAGGAGCACTGGGTCCTGACCTGCATGACCCTGATGGTGTGGCTCAAGGCCCCACAACAGCCAGTCTCCTGAGTCCCAGCCTCCTTTTCGCAGCAGTGATGGGGGAGGTATCTCATTATTTTATTACTATAGTTTCATATTACTATATTTTATTTTCATGCTACTATATTATCATATTACTCTTATTATCATATTATATTTTTATATATCACATCATTATAGATAGAGTGTTAAAATATGATGTTACGTTATTACTAGTTATGCCATTAAGGAGCAGGCTCAAGTGGTGTGCCCACGCCACCGCGCGCACTGGGGTGCCCCCACCTACCCGGGGTGCTGCGTTCTCCAGGTGCGTGGTGTCCACCGTGGTGCCCAGCGTCACGGGGCCGGACTCTGCCTTCTTCAGGTTCTCCTTCACCTCCACCAGGTTCAGCTCCACATCCACCCTTCGGCTCTCCTTTTTCTTGCACTCTTCTTCTATCTCCTTCAGCTTCTGCTCCAGGCTCCTGTCTGCAAAGGGAAGGACAGCTCGGCACCGCGCTTGCTGGCTGGTTCCCAGGGGCTGGCATGAAGCTGGGGGTCCTTGGCGATTGTGGTGCTGGTAGCTGCAGGGGACTTGGGGCACCCAGAGGGGGAACAGGGACCAGCCACAAGAGTATGCATCACTCCTGCACATTTTCCTGATGTCTTTCCCCAAGACGGCCCGTGGCAGAGGCAGCACTTGCTCCAGTGCATTCTAGGCTACGTGGTTTGGCTCAGAGCACTGGGTCTACCCCCAGAGCTGAGGCAACCCATGCCGCTGGGACAAGGACAGTTCTTCCCTCCCGTGCCATGAGATAGGAACAGGGTGGCTCAGGATCCAACCTTTTCCAGGATTTCAGCACTGACTCCCCTGGCAGCTGGGCTGCTGTTAATGTGCCCGTGGTCGCGCAGGTGGTGCTGGAGGAGCAAAGCCCCTTCTGGTCCCAGGTTCATCACCCCTCTCCAACCCCCTGGTCCCATTTCTGCGTGTTGCCCCTTGCCCAGCTCTACCTGTGCATCCCACAAGCATCTCCTTCAGCTCCCGCCTCTCCTTGCGCAGCTGGGTGAGCTGAGCTCGGATTTCCTCCTTCTCCTTCTCCAGCCGCTCCTTCTCCTCCGTAAACCGCTTCACCTCGGCCTCTGTCCTGTTCTTGCCCAGCTTGGTCTCCACTGCTGCCACTGAAACCACAAGCCACCCAAACCAGCTCAGATGGGGAAAAAGCAGGAGGGAAAAACGTCTTTGGGTGGTTGCAAACAAAAACGTACAAGACTTGGGAAAGTCACGGGAGGCTCATCACCAGCCGCAGGGCAGAGCTCGCACCCGGAGCCCCCCGTCCATGCTCCCCGCTCCCCACTCACCAGGCAGGGGCAGCTTGGGCCGGTGTGCGGGTGCCAGCTGGGGGCTGCCCACCACCGCTGCCGACCCCGCGGGCAGCTCGGGGGCCGTCTGCGGGAAGGCGACGTTCTGCTGCTGCGCCTGGGTTTTGACGGGGGGCGTCTGGGGCGGCAGCTCTTCGGGCTCCAGCTTCTCTGGCTGTTTCTGGAGCAGAAGATGGGAAAGGAGGTGAGATGATGTGGTGGGGAGCTGGACCCCTGCTGAATCCTGGCCTCAAACCCAGTTAAATACCTGCTCCGAGGTCTCCATCACCTTTCCACAGGGCTCAGCGTCCTTAGCCACCGGGGTTGTCTCATCCACGCTGTCGGTGGCAGCCTTGGTGCCAGGCCTCTCTAGAGACGGCGAGCTCAGGGGTGAAGTCTGGCACGACTTCTTGCCAGCGCAGTGCAGGAAGGACTTCACCGGGGTGAGATCCAGGTACACCCTGTCTTGGTCCCCCTCCAGTTTGCTGTCGCTCTTGGGTACTTCTCCCTGCAAAAGGCAAATGTTCCCCTGAAAAGGGCCCGTCTGCTGCAGCCAGAAGCACGGGCAGTCTCACTGCAGAGCAGCAGCATCTTAGGCAATCTGGGATATTTTCCATAAATACGTAAGCGATCTAACGAAGTTACAACCCCGTTTTCTAAGTCACTCCTCAAGGAATATTTTCAGAGTACAGAAAGTTCCACCCTGCTTTCCTTCAATAAATCTTTCCAGTGGTTGCAGAAGACTCATATGGGGATCGCACCCTGGTGTAGATCTAGCCGAGCCCTGTGAGATCCTTTGCCTTCTCCAGGATACCAGCCCCCATCTCCCCAGCACGGCCTGTGACAGCAGATCCCTACAACACCCCACTGGAAACCTCTCACATTCCTCAGTGACTCCTCACCGTCACCCACTTCTGTCCCTTGCAAAAGCCTGGATTTCCCCGGGGGGGGCTGGGAATTCCCTTCTCCCCAGGTGCCAATACCAGCTGCGTGTGGCTTTGGCAAATCCTCTCCCTTCCCTGCTGGAGATTCCCCCTGGCTGGGAAATGAGATGCTTCCCCGTGATTCATGGATGCCCCTTGATGCAAGCCACCTGTGACAGCGACCAGGGACTTTTTAAGCAGCAGGAGCCAAACTCAGTGGCAGTGCTCGCTGCAGGTGGGCGTCGTGCTGGGCACCTTACCTCGGGCATGTCCGGCAGGTCCACGTCGTCGTAGAGCTCCTCCTGCGGCATCCTCCCCTTGGGCAGGTTGTCGATGTAGGCGTTGGGCTCGGAGTATTTCCTCTGCATTAGGCTGTGAACAGGCAGGAGGACATCCTGTCAGGAGGGACGGTGCTCTCTGCGCGGCCACAGTGCTGAATTTTGGGGCGTCTGTGCATGCGGTGCCGCACCCCCAACCCCACTAACCTGGCTTCCCAAAGGCCACCTGGGTGCACGCCCCTACCCCTGTGGCAGCGATGCTCAGGTAGGTGCACCATGCTGGGACAAGTGCTCTCCTGCCTTGCACTGAGCTTTCAAAGAAAGCAGCCGAGCTGCACCCACGCCTGAAGCACCCCTCTCCAGCTCGCTCCTCCCCCCCCACCAGCTCCCAGGAGCCCCGCGCCACCCCCCAGACGTACAAGAAGGAGTTCTTCGCAGCGCTCACGATGCAGGAGACTCTGTCAGCATCCACGTAATCATAGGTAAATTCCTCCGGGTCTGTTTTTGAGCCTGACTCTGATAAGAGGAGGCCCAGCCAGTGGCCCATTTCCTCCGAGGACTTCGCCTACAAGGTGACCAGACAGATGTTATGGGTGGCAACAGCAGCGCCCCTGGACTCCCTTGGCAAAGGAGTTTGCCAGCAGTTCTCTGTCCTTGCAAGGAGCTGGCCGTTTATTTTAAACCTGAGACCACATTAAAAAAAGAAAGTACCACCACTCTGCGTATGGGCCGACTGGCAAACTGGGGAGACAGATACATAAATGCAGCTCCTCTCTTAACTCCTTACTAAAATTTGTAGTCGGTCTGCGTGTACCTTTCAGTGGTGAACAATTCAGCTGCATTCCGAACTAAGAAAAGTCTCTATGGCTGGAGGAGATGCTGTCAGGGAGCCAGCTTTGGGAGGAAAGAGTGCGTTTTTTATTTTGCACCAGCAGAGTGCAGTAACATGATTGCCAAACACCAGATGTGCAAAGAGACACAAGCATAGCAAAGAGTCTGCGAGTTCCTTATGCCAGAGCCCCAAATCCTGTTTGCACAGGGAAGAAGGGAACAGGAGAGTTTAAAGCATGGTCAGAGAAGAACATCAAAGGGAGCCCCTAGCTATAACATGGTCAGAACCAAATTCCCAGATGCAACGAACAGCCTGACATTTTGCAAAATTAAGCGTTGAATATTGTGCCTGGAAGTCAGCTCTAGCGAACAGCCACATAGGCTTACCTCCCAGTAGTGGAGGATTTCTACCTGGAGCAAGAAGTGGGCTGACACAGATATCGTTTGCTTTGATTTGAGGCATTAGAGCAGTAAGTACAAAGTAAAATTCAGGGCAAGCGAATCCCAAACTGGAAAGTGTATTTTAAGCTTCCAATCTGTTTGATTTAGCACAGACTTCAGTGCCTGGGAAGCCAGCCAGCCAGTCTGTACATTGAGGCTGGTGGCCCACCAAAATACAGTTTATTCCATTCACAAAATGTAAATTTTCCCAGCACCTTTTCTTCACATCTGTAATTAGGCAAAACGTCTTGGACATAGACACAACCTGAATCAGAGGCTAAGCAAAAACACCTAAAAAACTTCATGGCAGGCACTCGAAGTTGTTTAGCTATAAATATTCCACCCACTGGAAAAATACAGGAAATTGCTCACATTGTCCACCTCCTACTATAATCACGCTGTCGTCAGAGAGAACTAAGATTAGAGATAAGCAGCCTAGATGCAGGCAAAGGAAAGTAACAGATGGAGACGACTTCACTTGCACTTTCAGGGGCAGATCTGTGATCGGTTTACTTAGGATGCACTCATGACCCATGGCTTTGGGGCTCTGTTTTCAGAAGATGAAGTTCATAGAATCATAGAATGGTTTGGGTTGGAAGGGACCTTAGAGATCATCTAATTCCACTCCCCTGCCATAGGCAGGGATGCCACTCACTAGATCAGGTTGCCCAAAGCCCCATCCAGCCTGGCCTTGAACACCTCCAGGGATGGGGCATCCACAGCTTCTCCGGGCAGCCTGTTCCAGTGCCTCACCTCTCTCTGAGTGAAGAATTTCCTCCCACAATCTAATCTAAATCTTCTCTCTTTTAGTTAAAGCCATCACCCCTTGTCATAGCATTATCTGACCAAGCAAAAAGTTGCTCTCATCTTTTTTTTAGAAGACCCCTTATCCTATAGTCAGTGGAGATGGGCACCTCCAGAGACCCTTCATCCCAGCCTTAGATGAGAACCTAAGACGAAGGCTGAACAGTCCTCTGGAGATGCCAGCATCAGAGGCAGCCTGGATTACCAGCCAGGCAGGACACCTTCTAGGTGACCGTGATCTGGTGAACCAAAGTCCAGTGCTTCAGGCTGTTCGCTGAACTGAAGTCTTCCCTAAAAAGGCCTTAAAAGCATCTGAGCAGTGAGAGGCTTTTAGGCCTGCTAAGACACCCAAACCGACCATTTAAAGAAGAATGAGCTTGGAGATATACAGCCTACCTCCAGAATGACCCGTTCTTCCCCGTTGTGCAGGATGCGGAAGGAATAGAGATGATCAGGGCTTGGGTCTGGGATAATTTCACAACCCGCCAAACTTAGGGGCTGCTGAGCCAGTTTGCTTCGGTTCTTGTCCTGGTAGAAATGGAGGTGACCATCTTTTATCTGACACCAGCGAGACTTCCACTGGCTGTTCACAAGCACATTCAGGTAACCTGCAAGCAAGCACAGGTTATCGAGTCATATTTTCCACCCCACGGGGGGGGTGAATCAAAAGTCATTTCTGTGCACGGGGAGTAAGTCAGTTCTGAGTTCACCGCAAAAAGCCACAGGCAGTGATGAAGAGCAAAACCACAAAGATGAGTGGTCCTGAACCACATAAAACAGGACGAAAGGGTGAAAATTGGTTCAAAATGGGACCCTTGAAATTCAAATTAGGTTTGGAGCAGCAAGCTGGCTACGGACACCTGGGCAAAGTTGGTCCCAAATGATTCCAGCTGACCCACACAACCTCCTCCCTGTTGAATCACACCACGTGTGTCTGGTATTATCTGCCCTTCCTCTTGAGTCACCCTGTGAGCTATTGCCTGCCCCTGTAAGCACCACAGTCGCCTTCATGTGAGGAGGCACCATAATCTGTGTGGATTTACTGACATGGACAGTGGCTTTTTTGCCTCCTGATGCATGCACACAGCAGGCAATGATGCCTGGTGCTCACCCTGCACTGCACACCAGGGCCCAGCCCTGAGACAAGTCCCTGCAGAGGAGTTCGTGCTGTCACTTACTTGAGGTCTCCAGGGATCTCTCTGGGCTATCCATGGAGCTGGATTTTTTCCTCCCAAGGTTCATCAGGTTGCTTAGTATTAGGCCAGTTGTCCCTTTCTTCTTAACTACCAGAAACAAACAAACAAAGAAAAGTCACTTAGGCTGCATTTATGCCATCTAAAACCGTCCCAAAGCGACTTGCCCAGATTCATGCAGGATCTCTGTGGTAGGGCAGGGCCTCACACCCGGGCTTCTCAAGCCCTATCGGAACACTAACTGCTGAGAAATCCCAATGTTCACCTGCCAATTCATCATGGAAAAAAGCAATGAAATCAAATTCTCAGGTAGTGAATTAACAGACAGTTTTCACCCTGCGTCAGGTCAGTTTGGGGTGGCAGCAGCCAGAGAAGCTACAGAAACCCTCGCTGCACACAAGGGCAGCAGCATAGCTTCCCCTCATTCCCAGGGTGAGTTTTTACCATCTTTTGTCTCAGCCGTCTCTGCGTGCCCGTCTGTACTGCTCCCACTCTCTGAGGCTGCAGAGTACCTCTCGGAGAGCTCCACCTGCCAACAAGCACCAGACATCAGCTATGCAGACACATGCAACCCGCTCCTCCAGCAAGCACCCGCCGCAGGGAGTTTTCCCCCTGGCTGCTCCCCTGTACAGAGGGGAGCCCAGTGCTGGGTCAGTTTTGGGGAAAAGATGTGGCAAGAAAATTCAGACTGTTCCAATAATGCTCCTTTTTAGCAGAACAGGTGGTGGGTTACATTTGTATCCATTTCTGCTCAGACAAAATTAATGTACCTACGCCTGCTATTTATTAAAAGAATAGGGTGGAAAAGTCATCCCCCTATCCCTCCTCTCTGTAGGGACAAGGTGTACCTTCGGGTAAGTGAGGCGCTGCGAATCTGGGATGTACTGGTTGCCTTCACTGCCTCCTTCGCACTGCAGACCGCTGGTCTCCTGGATTACCTGTGCAGAAGACAAAGCCATAGCTGGTGAGTACAGTGCAGTTACAGGACTGATGCTTCCCCCCACAACCATGGACAGGTGAAAACAGGACATCCTGCTAGACCCCCAGAGTCCCTCCTGTCCCGGGTCATCCAGGGAGCCCTGGTGCTGCCCCAGGCTCTGCAGAGGCTCCCCCTTCTGCTGCCATCCCAAGGCAAGGGCTACATTTCCCCCTGTCCTCAGCCACTTCACGCTAGGCACTCTCCCCCCAGACATTCCTCCTGCTGCGGTGGCTGGGCTGCGAGGTGCCTCTGTGGCCTCCCGCACACAGAAGATGGTGGGTTGCTCCAGGAAGACGCTAACCCAGACATGAAAATGAAGTGGTCTATTTGTACATGGGCTTGCAGGGAGGAAGGGGCCAGAGCATGCGAGGACAGGACGGAAATCAGATACGGTGTTGTTGGGTTTCAGCTGGAGGGATTCAGAGACACTCGTCTCTGGAAGATGTACAGTCCTGCACAGGAGCATGAAAAGCACGTAGCACTCTCACATTTATCCTCTTTCTTACCTTCCCTCTGCATTACCAAGGAGTCAAGACAATAATGCTGGAGGGCCCTTTCAAAAAGCTTTCTCTGGTTACCTGTCCCTCCCTCCCCATGTTCATGCCTGCCTCACTGAGGCAGGAGCTCCTGCAGCGCCAACACCACCCATCAGCATGGGCAGAAGCAGGGGCTGAGCCACACCACATGCATGGAGGGAAGCTGGAGGGAAGTGAGGAGCTTCCCCCTTGGCACACAGGGCTCCCGATGGGCTGCTATGATAGGCACTGCGGCCTGAAGGAAATGCTCAGGGACCCGCCTTCCCTGGCAGATGAAGGCCTGGGTAACCCCGGGGATGTCACTGACCCTGAGCCACTGCTCTGCCTGGTCTTTACTCTGCAGCCCCAGCACGATGACATCAGCGTTCATGGGGATGATCTTCAGCTTGTGCTCTTTCTTCCTCACTTGCTTTTCCTTGTGAATGACAGTGCAACCCAGCAAATTCACATCCAGCTGAGGGTTGTGGTCTTTGGAGCTCTTGTAGCACTGCGAAAGGAAGATGGAGGACAAGTGAGAGACAAGAGGAGCCTTCCCTTTTGCTTGCTGGCATGAACTCACACTAGAAGTGGCTCAGTGCAACCTCATGCATTAAGTGCCCTGAACACAAGAAGGTTTAGGGCCTATAAGGATGCCACATCTATGTATGCAGACTACAAACAGGTCGTATCTATATGTATGTAGATACACCTAAGGTGTAAATAGGTTGTTTTAGGTTGTTGTAGGCAGACAGCAGAGGATATACGCACCAGCAGCCTGGTGTCCTTGATGACACACAGCTGTTTCGCCCACTGTCCCAGCCACTTCTTCCTCCATAGGAATGCACAGATACGGGCGTCCTTCATCAGCTCGATGGTGGCCTCTGTGGATGGCCACTGGTGGGTTGCTGACTTGCCTTTGCTGCTCTCTTCTTCATCGTAAGATTCATAGGAGCTACTGACGGCTTCACCATCTTCTAAAACAAAAGCAAAGCTTTGTCAGTAAGTACATCCCTCGCACAACTCTGGGCCTATTGCTTGCCTCAGCCATGCTCAGACATGCAAAAGCTGCAAGCATAGGGATGTGTCTTTTGAACATCTCCTGCAGAGGATAATCAACAGGAAAATGACCCTCATGGATCTTTTTTTTTTCTTTTTCTTTCTAGCTCAATATTAATCTAATTGATATGTTTTGAGTCTCATAGTCTCAGTTATAAAACACTCAAAAGACACATCTCAGTTGACCACAAGTTTGAGAACATTCCCTTAGACATTTTCTGATGCTTTCTGCTTTTTTTTTTTCCTGCCAAGATGCTTTCTCTGCTTTCCACTTGAAGCCAAATAAAATTTTTAAGGCAATAGCAAGCTATAATCACCCCTTGTTCTCTGAATGTCAGAAGTAAAAATGGTATTTGCAAAGCCATGCAACAAGCAAGGATCTGTTGTGTTGGAGATGTCATGCCACTTTCCCTCTCTGGGCTAACAGATCTAAGGGACATCAAGGGGCTTTGAAGTAACGCACTGTTGCAGCAGCAAGAATTAGTCATAAGTGGCAGCGGTAAATAATAACAAGCACATTTTTCATGTTCATTCTTGAACTGGTTGCTACTTTATTAGGGTAAGATGGGATTTTCAATGCTCAGCTCTAATGGGAGGCGATAGGAGCTTTCAGCTGATAGGAGCAGCTGGTCGTTGGCGCCAGATTCATCAGAAACAACAAAAATGTTCCTGTTGGCTGCAAGGGAATTTGCAGTGCTTTGATGGTGTCTACCGTACAGCTCTTATTCACGAGGAACTGGATACCCATCACTGCTACGTAAGCTTGCATGGCAAGATGGCAAGATTTGGGCACCGTCTGCGTAGAGTTTGACATTCTTATCTGATCAAACAGCACTGAGAAAGGTCATCAAGTTTCCCTCACCAGAATTTAATCTAATTTAGATTCTCATCTAGAAATCTTAATATCCACATAAAAGTAACATTGTTGGACTGGCGTAAAATAAAAGAGGAAAAGCAGCCGGAAAAGAGAAAAAGCGTCATTGAAGAGCACTTCTTAACTTGGGTTTGTTTTTAAAATAAAAGGAACTGAGATGCAGTAACAAAGCTACAGCCTTATCCCCAGCCTCCTCCGGTGAAATCTCACTCTACAACATCCCTCAAGTGGTCAGCACGAAGCTGCACCAATTTAACAAACTTTAAAACATAAAAAAATAAAATAAAACAAAAAAGACTGCCTTTCAAAGTCTCTGAATACCACTGACACACGCTACTGGATCACCATCTCCAAACCCTCCTGGCCTGGTAGCACTGCTGTAACCTCCTGATGGAAAGGCGTTTTCCAGGCTGCGTTTCCAGCTGACAAACTGGGACAAACCCTGCTTGGGTGACTTGTGCTAACACTGTAATTACCCCTAGAGCTCACTCCATCCCAAGGCAGACAGCTCAGGCACTTCAATACAAGGTCTTCGCCTACTGGCAGTTTCAGCTAAGACCAAAGTTTTATCCACTTGTTGAAGTGACATCAGTGGCAGCCTCCTAAATTCAGAAAATTAGACACCAACACACAGCAGAGATGCTCTGATGGCAAATTTTGAAAAAACAGAGCGTGTTTTTCCCCAATTCTTCCCTTACAAGGATTCAGAGCCATTCGACTCCCCTCCTCCATTTCTGCTGGGATTTCCAGTCTCTCCTGTGCCAAAATAACACCTGCAAGCTACTTTTGACCCAGACAGGATTATGAAACCAAGCCACCCCAGAGGCTTTCAGCCATGCTCTGGGATGCCCTTATCTAGACCCAGCTCTGCCTTCCTGTTTGGTCTTCCCACGGCTGCCCAGGCTGCCCATCAATACAGCGACGCAGGGAGCTCCAACCACCCTTCATGCACGTAACGGGCAGTGCCAGGGGGAAGCACTTGATTGCCTTGGCTAAACATTAGCTTTCAAAGAAAAATAATAACAAAGGGAAAGCACTTCAGGGTTAAAAGCATGCCATACCCATCGTTATTGTGGCATAAATAACACCCTCAGTAACCTGCAACCCTGGCCTGGGTCCAGCCGCAGCAAGCCTACCAAAAAGACCTGCACAGTCAAAAGCAAAGAGAAAGGGAAACAAAGAGAGAAAGCCACAGATAAGAAAATGCAAAGAACAAGGGCAACAGCCTGGCTCAGGTCCCGCTCCCCCCTCTGCCAGCGAGGCTGCCCCGTCCCCCGCGTCAGCTTCCAACAGGGACAAGGGGCCTGGGGACGCTTGTAACCAGCCCCTCAAGCGAGGCAATTCCCCTTAAAAAAGGGATCAGCAGCAGCAGAATTAAAATCAGCGAAGGCAGACGAGCTGGCTCAGTTGGAATAATCGTTGCTCAGTCGGCAGTCACGTTGCCCCTTCCATTTTCACTCTGTCTCTTATCACAGCCTTCACTTATGCAAATACAGCGGAGGAAGGGAGCGATAACGGTTTAACACATCTCGGTCTGGGAGGAAAAGGAAGCAGCAGCGTTTGCTGAAGCTGTACGGTGAAAGGCAGAGGCATCCCCAGCGGAGAGGCAGGGATGCTGACGATGAAAGAGGAACCCCAAGACCCAAGGGTCTCTCCTGCCTGTTTCATTTTAATTAATTCACCCACGGTTTGTTACACTGTTTGCAGTCCCACCTCTGATGATGCACAAATCCCCTATCTCCATCTGGAGGCTTGCTTTGATGTCCTTTCTTGGCAGCGCGCTCCCTAATTTTACTAGTGTTCCTATTTTTGTTTAATTTCACTACGCCCATTTGTTTGGAGAGCCATGGGTGTCTTCCAAGGCTCATGCTGTCAGCAACACCACGAGCAGCTCCCTGCTCCGCCAGCATGCAGGGGCGAGCAGCGAGGTCTCGGCTGGGTACTGGGGTCCTACTTCAGCACACATGGCTCTTCTTTGCCCTGGGCACACCCACACGTGTTCCTACCACCCTTTAGCAATGCCAGCCACACTAAGGTCTCAGAGCAGTTGCTGGCAATGAGCATCACTCCCTGTAAGCAGGTACTGCAGGGTGCTATTGCCAGCTGACGCGCTGAGGGGTGGCTAAGGGATAGAGAGCCTGGTTTTGTACTTGTTAAGCCAACGGGCAGGACCAAGACCTGCAGGTTTGCCCCATGTGCCGTGGGATTTGAACTCTGATGTCTCCAGGCAAACCGGGGCACCAACTGCCTGTGAGTATTGCTGCCCGGCCTGCCCTCGGCATAAAATGCTGCATTTCACCCCCTTCTGAGAACCTCTGCTGCCTCCTCCTGCACATCACTGCAGCTCCCTGTCTGTCCCTACTCCTTCCCACTCACCCCAATGAGCCCCCTGACACACGAGTTTACCAAAAAACAACAGAGATTCTCAGCAGCACAGCGCTCTCTCCCTTCCCACACAAAGCACCTTGAGGGATATCTGCGTTGCAGCACGCAGGGCGCTTTGTGCAGGAGAGACCTGCTGGGGCCTGCAGAGGGCACGGGTGGTACCGCATTCACGGGCGGTAAAGGCACCGCACGCCGCGGCAGCGCTGTCTGGGCTTGCACATCCCATTTCTGCGCCCTTCTCGGGCTTGGATCTCTGCTTATTGCTGCGACGCCGCACTCGGTGGTGCCCGGCGTTACCGACTGGGGGGAACTGGGCTTGGAGACAAAAGGGCTTCACCTAGCTAGCTCCTGACACGCGGCCCAGTGGTGGTGGCCACCCCCTTCTCTTCCTGCTGCTCTTCTCCCTGCAGGCACCCAGGTCTGGCCTTCTCAGGACACCCTTGTTTAAAGCACACGCTGCAGCAGTGCCAGAGACGGTCCCGTTAGCACCACGCCATGGGGCCAAGGTCAGTGCCTGGTGCTTTCGCTCAGGGCAAGCTGCAGCGTGCTCGGCATTTAGAGGTGTGAAACACCAAGCCTGCTGCTCAAACAGCTGCTAACAGCAGCCACAGACAGCACCACCTGCCCCCACAACCACCTCGCTTTGACCGCGCACCCATCGCGTGGGGTTTTTCCTTTCTACCACACTTGTGGGCTCTGATCTCCGGGTGCCTTAGGTCTCTAACTGGCCCTGCCGGGTGTATTTGCATCTCGGAGCAGCACTGAAAATCCTAAGCCTGGATGAGCACGGAGACCCACACTGAGCTACGAGCTGTCCGGGTGTGTGAGGGGGACGTGCTGCAGTGATGGCTGCCCGCATAAACCAGCCCCAGGTGGCTTCAAGCAGGGCCACAGGAGTTTTACAGCCTGGCGTTGCACACCGGGGCTGTGGAGCACTCAGCTTCTCTCATGGACAGCTCTGATTCAAGGGCCAAGAGCTTAGATCCAAATCCCACTTTTATCCCTAGCTCTCACTTCTCTGCTTGCCTCACCTCTTCCCACTCGGATAAGCCCGTGCCATGTATACGACTGCACCCTGCGCTGCTGCAGTCAATGGTGCTGAGCTGAGAGCTGCCTCTCCTGCAGTGCGATATCACCTCTCTCATTCAGACTTAAATGGCTCGTACAGCAATGACAAGATCAGCTGCTATCAGATCGGAGGGTGGTAATCTCTCATAAAGGGTAGTCCCAAAAAGAAGGACGCACGAATGCATCTGCACAAATGAGAAGCTGGGAGCTCTGCCTGCCTGCAGCAGCCTCCCCCAGAGGGGATGGGAGCACACGGTGACGGGCACCAGTGGCACTGCTGAGGACATTACTGGGACACGGGCGTGAGTGAGTGTGCACAGCATGATGGGTGGCTTTTAAAACAAGCTTACAGATAGTTCAACTACCCAAAGAGACAGAGCTGAATAAATAGTCAATTATAAAACCTGTTACAGCAGCTAACAGGTCAGAGTCATCAATTTTGAGCCCCAAAGCGACAAACAGAGCAGCAGGACATAAATGCAAGCCACCACAGCTTCACCGCTTCTGAACGGAAACCAGCATTTGACTACAGCCCATGTTCCAGAAAACCATCAAGACAATCCACAATGTTTTATAATATTTTACAGTGATGTCATATTAACCCAGACGCACTACTTATTTCTACAGGAAACTTAAAACTTTGAGTAACTCATCAGACTTTTCTTTTCAGCTGGCATTACATCTATAATATTACACGTGACCAGAATCAGAAAACAAAATCTGTCACATAAGCTGTAAGAATTGTATGTTTTTTAGTTTACTTTTTCTCATAAACTTCAAGTCTTCCATCTCACACATAACCCCCCCAGACAGTTAGCTGTGATATACCATTTAGAGAGACATCGGCCTCTTCATAGTATCCTTCCGGGGATTCGATCTTGGGGACCAAAGGTTGTTTTGTGTCGGGAATCTGCAGAATAAATAAAAAAAAAAAAGCATGATTTAAGGTAAAAATAGATGCTTGAAAACAATGGGGCATCCTTTCTGTAGCACTAAAATACATTCTAGGGTTTTTATGTAAACAAGCTGAGATGAGAGGGAAGAAAAATTATTAGTCTGCTGAAGGTTTCCAGTTAAAGTAGAAAGTTCTCTGAAATTACTGCATAATTGCATCATAAATATTATTTTCTTTAATTTTGCTGAAAGCCTCGGAAGGATCGACTTGTACGTTTCCCCATAAGCAGCAGCTCCAGCCCGCTGGCCTTACTGTGAACTGGGACTCCTGCCTGCCATGCTGACCCCTCCCAGGCTGCTCCTCGGAAGAGGATGAGCCTCTGAGCTACTGATCACCTTAACAGGGAGCTAGCGGGGTGGACACTTGGTGCAGTTCTGGCTTTACACTCAAAAGCGCAGCCTGAGCTGTCACTGGTCGTATCTTGAAGTCTCTAGCTGATAGCTAAAAATCTCTGTTTTAGGAAATATTAGGAATCTTTAATTGTGCTCTGAGCAAAAAAAAAAAAAAAAAAAATGAAGGAAATGGATAAACAACACTGATGGAAAATAGGCCTTTGAAAGGAGTCCAAGTGCTGGAAAATCCCTGTGGTGCCTGCCAAACCCCTCCCTAAACACAAGCAAGGGCAGGCAGGAAAAACAGCGCCTTGATCCTTTAGAAATACCAACATATGATGAGAAAAAAAAAAAAAAGGGAAGCTAAGAAACAACCTTTTTACTTCTCAAGTAATTCACATGGCTGTTGAACGTGATACAGCAGAGCCGGAGATAATAGTCGGATGGGCCCTTAGCTTACACTCTTCCCAAAACATGTGGCATCCCACCTCTCCCACCACAACGCTACAGTAGCATCCCCCCGTCCCCCAGCGAGGTCTCCCCTCTCCTCGCCCAGGTCAAACCACCCCCAGCCGTCTGACGGCGGTATGCTCCGGCTCACACCGCTCCCGCTGGCTTCTGACCGAGAGCTGTGCAAGTCCTGGACAGGACGTTCAGTGCATGGGGGGTAAAACCCCACGCCTCCCAGGAGGACAGGCAGAAGAGCCGGCCTCTCTCTGCAGAGACACCAACATCGAAGGTCACGGGTCATGCGTGGTCCTTCATCCACAGTAATTGCTCCCCGTGGCCTGGAGCATCACGGCATAGTCTAAGGCAGGACAGTTCTCTTTGCAGGTCACACCAGCACCATCAAATGTAGGTTCAAAGCCGTTCCTCCTGCCCTGGGTATTTCCACCAAAGGGCACTGCTGCCCAGAAGCAGATAGGAAGCTTTGAAGGAAATGATTTTCTGGCTAGCAACTGCCCTTGATAGGAGATGCTGCCGATCCCACGGGAGTTAGGTACCCTGGCCTTGCTGGCCAACATGGGTGAGCTGCACACTTGTCACCTTTTCAGGTGTCTTGGACGAAGGCACCTCCTGACATGGGACTGCCAGCTGCTGTGAGCAGGCTCTGAGCTTGCTTCCCAGAGCCACACAGGACATGCTGTCAGAAAACACCTCCAAACACCTCAAGGTTTAGGAACTTGTCCTAATGTGTTAAATTAAAGAAACGAGAACAACCAGTCCAAAGCTTTCCTTAATCCCTTCCCCGGCCAGGAGTATGTCTGCAATTGCCATCTGCGGTGGCCTTGTGCGTGTAGCCAGCTCACATTGTGTTACGACCATAAACAAATTGCCTACACAAAGAAAGGCTGTGGGTTTTCTGACACCATCCCAGGAGTGTCAGGGAAAGGGTGGGGGGAAGGGGCTGCTCTGTTTTGCTTCCTACAGACAATGGAATCCAACAGGGAATAGGTGGGACTGCGCCCCAGCTGCCCCAGAAGTCGTTTTTTTTCCTCTTTTCTTTCCCTAAAGACGTAGAGTTGTTTTGTCTCTATCTGAAATCAAAGAATATATGCTGCTGCGTTATCTAAGCCGGGCTGGCCCTCGCAGCACATTTGTCTCTTGCATTACGACACAACGGAGCACGCAAACGAAACCATCTCGGGAGTCCGTGCCTGCACCCCGCCACCTCCCTGGCAGGCAGCTGCGAGAAGCAGCAGAGCAAGGAGAGCTGCCAGGGCTACCGGAGGACGGAAGGACACTGACATCTGAGCTATAGCCCGTGGGACTTAATGCTTAAAGGCTACTTTGGGACAAAACCAAAGAGATGAGTCGGATCCAGCTGGGTCACCCCCTGTTGGGTAGGTAGCCACAGTTCTTGAAATACTGAAGTACCTCTGAGTGCTCGGATGTCTTTGGAGCCAACAACTCACTGATACTCCTCGGATGCTTACAGCGAGGAAGCACCTGATTGCTTTACATGAGTGAGGGTAAGCAGTTGGAGAAGGTAGTTCCCAGCACAGGCAGCTGGCCTGGGAGCAGAGCCTAACCTTGCCAGCTATTGTTGAAAACTGCTTTTCCTAACTTCCTCATTTAATTTTTCAATTGTCCTATCAGAAGGACGTAACATGCCTTAGAGCCATCCCATAACACTTGACACAGAGCCAGGTTTTCAGGACCGGAGCTCCCAGGGAAGGCCAGCAAGCATCAGCAGATCAGGTGGTGGCATCCCAGGGGCTTACCTGGGAATGGCAGTGAGCTGAGCTGTTTGGGGAAAATGCTTTGGATGCTGGGTTCCTTGGGGTATTCCTACAAAAGTAGTCCCTGTAGTAAGTAGCTAGCTCTGTCATTCGTTTTCCCAAGACAATGTTCATTAAAAAAAAAAGAAGTGTTTTTAATTTTCTGGATTTTCTTTGAAGTGGATTTTCAAAATTCAGCATCATCCAGCTGCCAGGCTAGGGAAGAGGCCACCCCACTGGAGCAGTGGCCCCTCCTGCCCAGCTTGCAGAAGCAGATGTGCAGGAGCTGTCCTGCTACAGCACACAGCCTGTCCTGGGCTGAAGTCCTGGGGCCTCCACCCGTGTCGAGGGAAGGGGCAGGTTCTCCTCTGGGGTCACGGATGCACCATCCTGCTCTCCTCCATGTCCCCTCCACATACACTCCCTGCCCTCCTTTCCTTTCACATCCCCAAGTCCCAAATGCTGCAATTCCCACATCAGGCCAACTACAGAACAGCCACAATCTCTCGAGGACAGTCGGGCTGGCTTTCTGGCACAGAGACAAAATCCCACTGGAAGCTGACCATGTAAAACTGTACCCTCGCAAGATTTACAGCTCTCCTATGGAAGGATCTAAAGGAATGTTCTTTTTGCAGTTTTTTGAAGCAAGCCCTCAGCAAGCTGGAGCACAGTGCCTGGGGTCTTGCACCTCTGGGCATCAAAAGCAGTGAGAAAATGGGCTCTGTGGGGCTGTACAGACCCATGTTGCCTTCTCCAGCCACTTTTCCCTAGGCCTGGGGCAGGAAACCAATACACTGGGGAGCCCGTAGTTTAATACATATATATATATATATATATATATATTTAATAAAGCTCGTCTGGACTATTTGCCACATGAACAGATGACTGGCAGAGGTCTGTCCATTTAGCTGTGCTGCACACTATGTAATAAAAGTGGCTCCGAAGCCTTCAGGGGTTGATGTCCCCAGGCTGAGGGCTAGACAGTGAAAAAGCAAAGGTTTTGTAACACCTACCTTTGGAGGGGGCAGCTCCGGCAGGCTCTTCTGAGGAGGGGATGAATGCAGTCCCAAGTCTCCATTGGTCAAGGAGGCTCTCCCATCCAGTGCTGCAAGCCAGAAACACAATTATATCGATGACATGTGGCATTTCCCAGCAAATGGCTACCCAGGAGGTGCAGGAACAGCGAGGTGCTATTTTGGTAGAAAGCAGAATGATAATTACAGGCAGCACTGCGGGGTGACCATGTCACTTTGGGCTAAGTTCAGGACCGTGGCACTAGGAGACCCAGCAAAAGAACCCGCCTCTGCTTTTTGGGCATGTTTTTTCCTTCTGGAAGGAAAACTGTGAAGCCCAGACCCGTTGGGTTGGGCTGGGCTGCACAACAGTTCAGAGCCAGCCAAGAACAGTAATTTAATTGCTATTGAATCTACCAGCTGAGGAAGAGATGCTCTTGAAGCAGCAGAAGCCAAACGTGTGAAAGGGCATATGGCAGCAGAACTGCTCCAGGCAGTCAGCCTCTGCCTCTGGAAAGTCAGATTTTCCAAGCAGCTGAATGCAGAGTGATTCAGTAGCTGGGGGATATATGGAAAGCTCAGAAAACTTGTGTGCAGTCCCTCTTCCCCACCACAGAACTCCTGGGTGGCCTCAAACAAGTCCCCAAATCCCACGCCCTCCAAGACAGAGAAATGCAGTAATGCTCAGGAAAAAGTGGGAGCCAGGCACCCAACAGCCAAAAAATTAAGGACGTTGAAGGCATTATTCCGTGCAGTGGGGAAGTCTCCTTTCACACAGTGTCTCTTAGCAAATACTCTGGGAAGAATGAGGCTAAGATGTCCAGATACTGCAGGTCCAGTAGATTAAACAAGGGAATTAGGTCCAAAATCTGCACTGAGCTGGTGTTCTGGGTCCTGTAGTCACCTGCTAATGCTCCAGCCACGCTCCTCGGGCATACACAGAAACCACCACAGCCTCGTGCAATGCCCAGCAGCAGTTAGCACTGTGCTCAGAAGGCACTGGCATGAACTTTGCTGCATACTTCTGGGTTTTAAAAATAGAAGTTGGAAACCACATTACTTTGTTCTAGTCTGGGGCTCGGAAGCCACAATGATTGCTCTGCCCCAGGCTGCAGCGAGCTTGCGGCCAGATGGTGCAGGAGAGCAAAACACATCTTTCAAGTCAAATTGCTCCCTCTTAGACAGGTCTCCTGGTCATCAGCACCGGCCAACTTTGCAGACACTCAGGGACTGACAGACACCAAATGCACTGCACAAGTAGGACTGAGGGATGCCTTGTGAGGTTCCAAGTGAGAGTAAAGCAGCACAGGATGGGGACCTCAGCCTCGGTCCTCACCCTGCTGGAGACCAGCCCATTCCTGTGGACACAAGCCCACACGCTCCAGCTGAGGAACAGAGCAGGACGCAATGGAGCTTTGATTTTCAGGCTCTGCACAGGAAGAACAACCTCCTCTAACCTCCTTCCTGACAGGACTCCTGGGGGATGTTTCGGGGTTTTCTGTTCTGAGGTTGCAAAAGGTACCTATCACTGTGCCCAGCTGCCAGCAAGGGGGAACTGTGACCGATATGCTCAGTTCCTGCACTGGAAAAAAAAGTCTTGCTCAGGCTTATGAACCCCAACAGGCCTCAATGTGACAGCGCCTTGAACAGGACAGCTCATTCGTAACAGAGCACCTGGTGAGTGCTCACAGCCATGACCACGAACAAAGAGGGTACAGCCCTAAAGCAGGTGACCATTGAAATCCCTCATGGGGAAATAATGAATCACATCAGAGGTCGAGAGCAATATGATAAGAATTCTATGTCTGAGCATGGCAATGATTTCCCCTTGAGCAGGGACTCCTCTCAAGTTTACTCCTCGAGGTCAAGAGATCCTTACTAACTACGCCTGTCGGTGAATGCGACTTTAGTTTTTAAAGGTACTTGATTTGTCTTAAGATTTAGCAATCTGAATATGCAGTAGACCACTCCCTGTGACTCTTGTCATCATAACAAATTAATGATATCAATCTACTTACTATAATAAACCAAACTGGCATCCCTGCCCATGGCAGGGGGGTAGAACTAGATGATCTTTAAGGTCCGTTCCTACCCAAGCCATTCTATGAATTTATGAAATTGCTGCTATATCATTAAAACCATCTAAGAGTTGGATATCTCCTGCTTCTGACTTTCAGAAGACAGCATTCAGCTTTCCAAAGAACCCCACGGACTTGCAGGGTAGAAACTTGCTGTATTTCTCAAATAAATGAAATCAAGCAAATGATGGTGCCTTCTTCACTCACTGCAGTGAATTCAACTACTGTGCCATGAAGTGGCATCTCAAAAGTAGAGTACAGTTCAGCTTAAGTTCTTACTGATGGAATTGGAAGCAGATACAGTGAGCAGTGAAATGTCATCTATTTGTTTTTTGTTTTTACAGAAATTGCGTTTTTAAGGACTTTAGGGGCTGGTGTATTATCACATCAAGAAGCATTGCACCCTGTGCTGCTAGAGCACACCCAAGGTGGTGAATAAAACCTGCAGGGGATGAGAGGTCCCACTGACCTCAGCCACAGAAGTGTGGTCACCACATCCCACCAAAGGACTGTGGTGAAGCACAAATCTGCAGTAGATAAAGGGGATAAAGGGAGCTGCATAATCCCTTGGGGATCTACATCACAGTCCCTACCACCAGTGGGTACTACAGCCCCTTCCACCTGCTATGCCTGAACCTTCAGGTCCCACCACTGACCAAGCACGCACAGACCTCTCCATGCCGTGACAGAGACAGGCTCAGGGCTGTACACCCAGATGCATCTATGGCTAAGATCCCACACATGTGTCTGACTGACTTCATTTCCAAATAACCCAGAAGTTTTACTTGGAATAAGGAAGTTGCTGAAAACAGAGAAAGAGAGAAACGCCAGGTCCCACAGGGAGGGACTGAGTGGGTAGGCTCACAGCCCTGATCAGGAAAAGTCTGAAATAAAAGAAGCAACTCTAAGAATAAATTGTCTGAAACAACGTCCCTGAGTTTCAGCATGGTCAATAAGTGCAAGCCTTGTTTCATCCACCCAAACAAGAACTTATATAAAGAGGTATTTCTGTTGCCACTCAGCTACTGGGAGCTACCAGGAGGCTGTGCAATCCTGTTATGGAGCATTACAGCATTACCCAGAGGACCCTGTCTGGAGATCATGTTGAGGCTGCACGCGTAATCCGGGAGGACATCCTGTCTCCCTGGGTATTTAAAATTAATCTAAATTCAGCTGCAGGTAGTTTTTTTTGTTGCTGTTGTTGTTATGTTTTTTTCAAACCAAACCAAAACCAAAACTAACCAACCAAACCAACTACACAAACAAACAAACAAGAAAAAAAAACACAAAAAAACAACCGAAAACAGAGCTGGCCTAACTACTGCAGGATCAGCAAGTCAATGCAGGCTGCACTGAGGCGTCCTCTTGTTTATTTGGACTGAAATCTTTGGGGCTGGGTTTGCCTCTGACTACAAGTGCTTTAAGAAGATGCGTGTCAGCAGTAACTCACTCCATACAACTATCAAAAACAGCCTTTGTGATGAACTTCAAAGAGCACAGCTACTTTTAAAGAATTATGTTCTTTGACATGCTACAAATTTGAAACTTGGGAAATCTAAATTAGAAATTAATATTTTGCCTAGGTTTGATTTCTTGGCTTGTACACTGCAGAACTCGAGGAACCCCCGGGAGACAAAGCTGCTCTGCCCATGCAGATGGTGCAGGCTGTGCCTGGGAGTTCACTTCACTACCTTGTGACAACTCGGACCCTATGGGCTAGCGCAAAGCGACACACAAAAGAGAACATGCTTTCAGGGGCTCAAAAAGGTGAAGTGACTTCTTTCATGGCCAAAGGAAACACAACAGCTTCCTTAAATATTTTAGGCACTGGAACTGCAAGCCTTAGAAGGCAACATTTTAATCCCAAAATAATGCCGTCCAAAGTGGTACTTCCAGGAATAACTTCACAGTGTTGGCAAGGACCACGATTTCCAAAGGAATGTAGTGAAAATGGCAGTCCTTCCACACCATCAACTGCTTCAGCTCTCAGAGCTGCCAAAGGGACCACCACCAGTCTCGGTAAAGAAAAGCTCTAGTAGTCACACGCACCTTCATCAGCCTGCTAAGTATGAGGCAACCATCAATCTTCAATTCCCTACCTTTGTCTTGGTTCTCCTGGTCTCCCTGCTGTTTGTTGACAGTCACTTTGTTCATGTAAATATATTCTTCATCGCCACCTGCAACCAAAGGGAAAAGCGAAGCCTTTATCCACCCTCTGCTTTCTCATTGCTCATTTTTTTTTCCACAAAGATGGATGTAAGAAGTGGCTTTGCTGAGTGCACGTGGGGGACAGCATGTTTGTTGAGGCAACGTGTAGAACAAAAAAAGAAAACCAATAATAAAAAGCAGAAAAAATAAATGCTGTATAGCCAGGAAATTCCATAAGTTAAAATTTCTACTTAAACACTAACTTAGCCAAACAGTACATCCTGTGTATCTTACAAAGTGGATTAAATAAACTTAAGGTTTAAAAAGGAAAACAGAAAGGATCAGGAATCTTGGGAATCCTTTGCTTGTAAAGCTGGACACATAACTAGAGGAATTTTACATAAACAATTAGAGGTCACTGCAAAAATAATCTGTTTCATTTTCTCCTTTTAATTTTCTTCTCTCCACTCCCTGCCAACCTTCAAGACCCCGTAGCGGTTCCCACGTGAGCCCACCACCCCATCTTCAGCTTTCCCTGCCCGTACCGCTGGTCTTGGTGTACACCCGCAGCAGGTCGGAGAGGAAGCTCTTCTTCACAAGAGCAGTGCTGCTCAAGTTCTCCTTGTCCAGGATCCTTAGAAAATCTTCAAGTTCATTGAGCAGCTGCTCGAGAGCTACGACAGCAACAGAGACAACTGTTAGCAAAGCAGTTTGGTGGCATTTCAAAAGAGGACATACATTGATTGTTTTCCATTTTTCTGCATTTTTTCTGCTCAGAAATAATGCATATTTACTTTTCTAGCTTGAACCCTCCCTCTGTTTTTTAAAAGAAAGCTCCAAATTCCATTAGCTTGTTCATAAACCACTAAAATCCCAGGTAAACACCTACTCTTCTTCCTATAGGACCTTTTGCTCAAGATGACAAAAGCCTGGACGGATTTTGAGCAATCGGGCTGAGACTAAACAAGAGCAGCTAGCAAGATCTTGCCACTTGAATCTTGAATCCCTTCAAATATAATGGAAACATCATTGCAATTGGGGTCTATCAAAGACCCTGCTTTTTGGTTCCTATTTTCAGGCTTGCTCCTTATTTCTCCATAACAATTTGAAAAACATCCACGTGCTATATACCAAATATTCATCTCCCCTCAAAAAAATAAGGAAAAAAAAAAGGAAAAAAGAAGAAAAGAACATCAAAAATCCATGATTCAGTAACTTCTCACGCCATCTTGCTTGGGTGCTGACCAGTGATGTGTGTACCACATGGAACTGAAGATAAACCCAAGGCTGAGCAGCTTCCCGTACAGCCTTCAGGAAAACCTGCCGCACCGATGCCATCCCTTCACACCCGCAGCGATAGGTCTGTTTTCCTTCTGAGGAGCTGCTGCTCAGCTCTGCCACTGGCAGGGCTCGCGCCGAAGCAACAGGCGTTTAATTGCTTGCATTTGTTTGCTCTGAAGTTTATCGTGGGCTAATTAGCAGCAGTGGCAGGAGCCTGCTCCGCAGAGGAAATAACAGGGTGTTATGAGGAGAGAGGAAGCGCAGCACAAGAATGACAGCGTGTGGGAAAAGTAGGGAAAAACCAGTTTCGGCTCTTCCTCCGGCTGGGAGGCTCCCCGCTCACCTCCCTCCATCGCTCCCTGATGCCAAGGACCTGCAGGGAAGATGATGGGCTGAAAAGCCTGGGTTTACCACTGCCAGGCTGCGGATCCTTAGCGGCTGTGACGTGTGGGTTATTTAACTGGGGCAACACACCCTTCCCTTTACTTGCAGCATTTCCATGCCTCATGTTCCCATGTGAATCACAGTGCACAGCAGCAAACTAGAGAAGTGTTATACTTCAGTTCTGCAGGGCAAAGCATCTGAAGCATATTGACCCTAAGTGCTACCACCTCCAGTCTCATCACAAATATTTGTGCAGGAAAGAGCCTTCACCGTCTTACTGCCCCACCTTTAGCCAGCCGCTGACCCTTCTTCGGGTGAATACTTGTTAGAAGATGTAAAAATAAAGCATAAATTACTCTACACTGTGAAGTTTTGTGTTGCTAGCCATTAATTCAAACTCATGCTACTGCTCTCAAACAGTATTAACCTTCACTAGCCTGACTCTAAAACAGTCTAACAAGTCCAGATCAATTAATAATGGCTCTAGAGGAAACTGCTAAATTCTAGCTCTTCACACTTCATTTTATACCCTCTATATCCAATTAATTCTCATCTGGTTTTATTTAGGACCAGTATGAAATAAAAAATACCTGTAACACGATGCATTAATTTGAATGCTTTTGTTGGCTGCTTGTTTGCCCAGCTATAACCCACTGCTAACTAGAGAAAGTAAAAATGATTTCAAGAAACAATAGCATTTTTCATAAGCTACAAGGAAACAGGTAGCATTTGTCAACAATATTAGATGTCATTGATAAGTGTCACTTAGCAGTGAACTGCGAGCATTTTGTGTCAAGCACGCTCATAACCTGCTTCTCTCAAGCATCAAGGAGCCTGCTTCTCCTAAGTTTAAGGAAACTCCACTGGGGCAAATCCCAGGCTTATACACCCCCTCATCCACTACAATGGTGTGCTTCCAAAAACCTGAACTGAGGCTGGTTCTGGCTGACGTCAGGCCTAAACGTATGTTCCTATTCGTTTGTCCTAGGAACAGGACATTTGTGTGTACCAAAAGAAACAGCCCAAAAAACCACTTAATCTTAATTTGAATCTTCAGAAGTGGGTCAGCTCCCCCAGCTGCCTGTGCGGCAGTCACGATACTGCATTTGCAGGGAAGGGGGGATAATTCCCTCCTCCACCCCCATGACTGCAGAAAATGCCTTTATTCTTCTCCCAGGCATCCACAGCTAGCATACACACAGGACCCAACTCTTGTGAATAACACAGCCCATACAGTAGGTTACATTTTCCAGCCCACCAAAGCTGAATTCAGGCTTCCAGTGACTCAAAGCAACTCATTTAGGATGTGATCCTGGGGCCATCGAGGTCAGTGGAAAGACTCTGTCAGACTTCAAGGGATTCAGCCTTTAGGGACTCAAGAGAGATTCATTTTGCTCTTCTTCAGCAAGAAGCAGCATATAAACCATCTGCTTCTATGCAAGTTTCTCTTTCATCTCAGCTGGACATTCCCTATCCAAACCTGATACCTGCAAAAATAAACCGCCATTGAAATGAATGTGACCATTCATTCTCTCATATCAGAAGAACATGCTAAAACTCATCAGAGTGATGAATGTGAGAAAGAAGAAGGATGAATAAGAAGGGGCTCTATAAGATCCTCTCTGCAAGCAAGAATCACAGCAGGTCACAGCAGGTCAATAGGACTAAAAACAGTTGAGAGCCCATGTATGTCAAACCATCTCACGATCTGGAATGCTGGAAACCACTGCTTGACCTCCCCTAAAGACCTGTCATGCTGTGGTGATGAAGTATTGAACATACACATGGCAGAACCAGGTTGGTGGTTATCCAAAGCAGCCTGAAACAAATGGCTCCCTCCTAGCTGCATTGTTTTGCTCTCCTTATTTTAGCAGTTTAGAACTCAGAGCACATAAAGCTAGGCTTGCTCTGCAGGGCAGTAGCTACAGATGCAAGGAATACATCTGCAAAATCAAAGGCTGTAAGCAGCAGAATGAGACATCAGAAGTAGACAGAAGCCGGCTTCACAAGACAGTGCAACTCTCAAAGATGATTTTAAGAAACCTCCTTCCACATCTGCACTGCTCTTCTCAACTCTTATAGCACTTCATTGTAAGCTCCAAGTACAACATTACCCAAATAATCTTTCTACCTATTTACCTCTATCAGAAGGACTACCTCAAATAAATACTTCCACATCAAAAAATTTGCCTTATTTATGAAAAACAGATTACCTCTAAGGTTAAGAATGGAGAAAGCAAGGCCCAGAAGAATTAAAAGATTTAGCCACAGTCACTGTGTAAATCCCTACTGAAGCCAGTCCTCCCAAGCCCCAGGACAGGATACTCCATCTCCTTACAAAGTATGGCCAAAAATATGGAGTACATTAGATGGCACAACACAGCTCATATCATGCTCTTCTTCATGGCCACAGGCATCAGTCACTGAATACAACCATAAGGATTTCTCAATATGTGATGAAGAGAGTAGTCAATGCATGCAACTTGACTGATTTCAGTGATGATTGTCACCGAAAGTACAATACTTTAAAATACAAACAAATCTCACATCTTTGCTGGTGTAGGAAGACTTACACAGTGGAGGCTACAACCAGAACCATCATCTCCTCCTACATGATCTTAAATGGAGGATGAGGGATGCTCTCCCTTCTTTTACTCCAAGACAATGAAACCCTTTTTACAGAAACTCCTGGGCAGCCCTCTGACCACAGCAGACTCTCTCTGTATGAAGGTTGGAAATTCAGTTGCAGCAATAAGCAAAGAATTACTTGAAACACAACTGATCTGTTTCGACGTCAATTCAGTGGCAGTCAGAGAGCGCTGAAAAGGGCTTCTTTTGGCTCTCTTCTATGGCCTTTCTTTGCAGACAGAAAGTCCCTTGCATTGCAGCAGTATCTGTCCTAGTTCATGTGAAGCTAGAGCCAAAAATGCAGCAGCTTGCAAAGCCCCCATTGAGGAAGCACATTCCTCGCAACGGAGCTGCCAATTTTGCCTGACACCAAGGTCACTGAAAGGTAAATGACCATAAAACTAGATTATAAAAGCCATTCCTTCCAATAACCACTGATCTTTGTCATTTTGCTACAATAACAACCTATGTCTACATCTAATTAGTTCATGTCTTGGCCTTATGAGGAAATGGAAAGACAGGCTCAGAATGAACTTTCACTCAAGTGTTTTAGTAACCACTGGGCAGGATTATATTAGACCTTTTAATCTAAATTCAATTATTTATTTTATCAAGGTAGAGGGGCCCCAGCCACTGGACAAAGGACTGTAAGAAGAGACATATTAAATGATGAACTCTTTCCTCTCCCGAGATGAGAGGATGATAAGGAGTACCCTTCACTACCAGGAAACTCGTGCATGCAGTGATGAGAGTGATTTGGCCACGGATATGGGCTTCTTTTCCAGCAGGTCCCCAGTACAACCCAGCTTCCCAGTGTCCCAGCCCACCCTTCCCTGAACCTTGGCATGTTAAGGAGATTTCCAGCTCCACGCTCCATGTCAGGCTCCACACCCGCTACAGGTGTCTGGGCTGTGGGCACACAACATGGAGTCCGGCACCCCGCAGATGGAGGGGGCACCCCACAACACTGCGGCCCATGGAGAGCAACGCTTTTCACTTTTTTTTTTTTCTCTGGTTCCTCATCCCCCATCAGTAGGGCAGCTGAGGAGTGCATGGAGGAGCCTGGCAAGCACAGAGGCAGCATTCAGAGGGCCAAACAGCGAGCGCTGTCAGCCGAGCCACAGCACTGTCCCCAGCCTCCTCGGGCCTCGCTCAGGCTGACGTCGCCCTCGATGACAGCCAGAAGGCTTCTCTCATGGCCCTGAGGAAAGGCAGATGTGGTGACAGCGACAGCTGTAGAGGCTGGATGACCCCCGCGTGGGGCTGCCTTCCAAAACAGCAGAGCAGACCCTTCCTCAGGCGAACTGGCCCTCCCCACGGGGCCAGCCTCAGCACCTCGCAGAGGGGCAGCAAAGACAAGGCCACCATGACACCCTGGCCCTCCTCCGGTGGTTACCCCTCCACTGTGGCACACTCAGAGGACGTGTGACAGGAGAGCAGGAGCTGGTGTGGCTCCAGCACGCCAAGTTCACCAGGTTGATAAGCACAAGAAGACAGGCAAGCACGGACTCAAGGGTGCCAGTTTGGTTTTCATCGTCATAAAGCACGCTCCATTGCCCAGGCTAGCACCTGCACTGACTGGCCAGCCTTTCTGCCTCTAGCTTTTCACGGAAAAATAAAATAAATAAATAAAAAATAAAATAAAAAGCTCAACTCAGTGTTGGCCAGATGAAACTCCTCCATTTTTCACAAAAGAGTATTTCATAAATATTTGTAGAAAAAAGAAGTCTCCCCACAGCAAAATGTGAAGTGCTGTGTTTACCAAAGGAAAAGAAGAAGGAAAAAAACAACACCAGGCTTCCAGTAAACAGTGAACTTTCTCATTAAACAATCACTGCTAGATTAAAAACAAAAAAGGTAAAAAACACAAAATTGAGGCAAGCCTCTCCTCTTAAATAGGAAAACTTAGTGAACTCCTATCATATTTTCCCTATTAAGCCTGCTGTGTCAGACTATTATGATCAGTCACAAAGCTGTCTGATTTTCAGACATAATGAGTGCTTACAAGGAAGAAAGAAAGAAAAAAACCCAGACTGCTTCTATTGATGCACCTAAAATCCAGCACCGCCTGGCTTCACACTCCAGTCGGGAGCATTAGGCTCGTCTTTGTCGCAAAGTATGAATCATGGAAGGAGACAGGCAAACAATGTGTCTGGTGGGTTGTGGGCTGTGAACTGCACAGATGAACCCAACCAGCTCTGCGTGGGCTGCTCTGGAAGTTGGAACAAGCCTCGTATTGAGAAGCAGCGACTCTAACCTAGGAACCCTGAACTTTAGCAAAACAGCAGCAGAAAACGCACACAAAGCTTTTCAGTTTGCTGAGCAAACAACAGGCTTCTCTTCACTCTGCTGGAAGATGAGAAACAGCATCCAAGAAAAATTAAGAAAAAAAGAAGGAAGAGAGAAGAGAAGCAAAACACGAAAATTACTGTGTCATAAGGAGCTTTACTAAGCAATCTCATATTTTAGTGCCATATTGCTTTATTACAGGCAATATAGGGTAGATGAATGAAAATTCAGAGGCCATACAGTGACATCTTTCTTTGCCAAGTGTCTCAGTCTTTCCATGACAGACCAATTGGTGACTCATTGGAGGTCTCACACTGGCAAACGAATCGGTTGGCTGACATCTGAAGGAAGCCAGTCTCCTCCCTGTGTAACATGCCCTATTAGCAGAGTGCCCATCAGCCTCAAGTCCCTGAAGTATTGCTAGGCCATGGACTGCACAACTGTGCTCAGGTGCTTAGCGATGCAAGTAGCATCAGCACGAAACTGTGATGGGATGTGGGGTTGTTTGGACTGTCACCATGAGAACTGTTGCACCCTCAGCATACCAGGTCACGTATCACTTGCCTAACATAGTAACCCGCTGGGGCAGGACAGAGCTAGGAAACATCAGGGAAGCAACCAAGGAAAGATCAGCACAGTGGCCAAGAGGGTAAGTTGAGATCAAACCAAATTGGCATGGACATCAACTGAAAAAATATGGACTAAGTCAGGCGGGGCAGGATGTTAAAGAAGGTCCTCTTTTTAAGATAAATATCCCCAAGAGCAGGCTGTAGCAGGCTCCCTTCCCAACACGGAGGAAAACAGTCTCAACAATTTCTACAAATCAGAAATTTGCTGCCAAGCCCCAGAGTTGAATCCTACAGTGGCGTTACAGAGAGACATAACTTCCTCTAAAGCTGCCACCACTGACTCCCTTCTCTTCCCACAGTCCTTTCTCCTGTGTTTTCTCCCTACTCCTTCTGCTAAAATTTAGGGTTCTCTTTTTTCCTTTCTTGTGAAGTTTTGCTCTCTTCTCCCTCTCTTGATCCTTAGAAGACTTGAAGACTCTGTGCAGCTACTTCATTATGGGGAGTTGCTTACCATCTGACCTGTAACTTAAAAACGACTTCCATTGTTTGATATCTAATGTAATGCATAGCTCTATCTAGGAAGGGGCTACTTAGAGGCATTCAATCAAATAGAATAGCTGTTTTCAAGGAAAAAAAAATAAAAACACGCAAAGAACTCAACTACATGACACAATTAGACATTGCTCATATCCATCGCAACAAGCATCTCACAGCCACTCACTCAGCCCAGTCATATTCTCTTCTCCCTTGGTGCAATGTTTGCTCCATGGAAGTGGCAACGTGTGCTCCTGCACCTCAGCTGAGGGTCTTGCCACTGCTGGGGGAAAACCTTTCTCTACTGCAGCCAGAAACTGATTCCCAAAAGTAGACTTCCTCTTACAGAAGGAACAGAGCCAGATAGGGCTCCTCTAGCTCATGGAAGGGAGGGTAGCTGGTCTTGAAGGAACTCCTGGGTTAGGGAAAATGATTGTTGTCGAAATATGTCGACCTTGCATCATTCTTATCCACCACTCTGCATGGCTATATCCAGAGGAAAGCACATCCCCATCCCTGCCTTACAGAACAGCAGGCACACTGTTGTCCGAATGCCTCCCAGAGTCCTGGCCACAGGATCCCTCTTTCCCATAGGAAAAGGAAGCCTGGGATACCACACTCGCAAAGCAGCAACTGGGAAAATGCAAGGCCCTCGAGAGATTAGCTATCACAATGATGGCGAGCGACAGCCCTGGAACAACACCCCGTGCTTTGTACCACATCAATACAAATAAAGGAGGTTAACTGCCAAAAAAATTTGGGGATGGATTTCTCTCTTGCAGGCAAGACACAAATTAAAAGAAGCTGCCAGATATGCAGAGGGTTTGTGTGTGTTTTTTTTTAATGGAGGACATGCACACACACATACACATACCCTCATATCAAAGCATTTTCCCACCACTCTCTGTTGATTTAATGGCATCATTTCTCCAACAAACAATAGAAACATAACAGAAGGGGAAGGGAATTATGTTTGAGAAAGCAAAAGCATGAGCTCTGGGGTCAGAAAGAAAGACAGACACAGAGCCCTGGCGTCCCCAGTCTTTCCGTGCTGTTTCCTCTGCAGCAAGGACTCTTCGAGCTGTGCTGGCAGCCGATACGGCCTGGGCTGAGCCTCTGCTACTACAGCTGAGGAGCAGAAGGACTGCGCAAGGCTGTTGCACCAGTGCAGGGGAAAAACAGGTTTTAAAAGTATCCTGAAATATATCAGGGTAGGCTGGCGGAGGCAACAGTGACATCATTATTGATTGCTATGTTTCTTTCTTAACTATCTTGCTCAATCCCTTTTCCAAACATTTCATACTGTCCTTATCCATCCTCTTCAGGGGAACCACGGAGCCTAAACATGGGGCGGGAGCATGTCCCCGAGGCACTGAGCAGTGGGGATGCAGCAATGTGCATATCAGAGACTTTTTCTGGAATCCCACTGTATAATCACCAGCAGGCAAAACCACTCCAAAATAAAGATAATTAAAAATAAATAAATAATAAAAATCTACAGACATCACCCAAGCTCATCGCTTTACTAACAACAGCAAGCTGACGTTTACTAAACTTCAGTTTAGGGTCACCATGCGTGGAAGTGCTTAGGAATGACCAAGCGGTACTTCCTCCTGCCCTGAGTCACCGGAGCCCAGCAAGCCTCTCCCAGCAGGGCCCCAACATCTGAGCATGGGAGGCCACAGCTCCCACCCACCTGCAGAAGGTGTCCTGAGGACAGGGCTGGATGACATCTTTATTCATCTCCCCCACCTCAGACCTGACGTTTCACTGAATTCGGGGTGGAAGAGCTGCACCCCGGGAGCACACGTCTCCTGTTAGCTGTGGATTAGAAGCAGCTGGGCACCACATGAGCCATTTCAAGACATGTGAGCCCTGCAGGGAAACACCAATGTTGTCCTAATGCTGCAGCGATGCTCTAGAAACAGGGGCTCTGCTCTGCTTCAAACCCCAAACATCACTTTCACCACTCACCAGGTTTTCAAATGCAGTTCAAGTTTTTGGTACCATTTGGCATCTGTGTTGTTAATTCATATATTGCCCAAGAAATTGCCAAATGTGTTTTCTTTGTAGAGCCTACCTGTCCAATACTCACAAAAACAAGTGTCAGCTGCCTTGGGGAAAACAAGTGTCACCCACAGGGAGCCTCAGAAGCGAGCCTCTCCCAAGCCTCCCAATTTACGCAATGGCTGCACACACGTTACTCGTCCAACGCAGCTCTCCTTCACCGTGTGAAAGAAACGTGCCCTACTAAAACACAGGTGACAATGCCTCGGGGCTAAATGGTGACACAATACTTCCCACAACAAGCCAGGAGCATACTGGGGTGAGTGACCCAGTAACGTGCCAGCCAGCACGGGTCAGGATGCCAGCGCCACGGCGGCTGCCGGAGCTGGGCGCTGCTGCACAAGGAGATGCAACGTGAGCTCCTGCTGTCTCCCCATGGATCCAAGCCCCACGTGCTGTGATGGTCAGATCCATGGAGAAGGGATCAAACAAGCCCAGAATCAACCCCCCTACTCTACCAACAGCTATAAGATCTCTCCAGAGCCTTCTCTGCTCCAGGCTGAACAACCCCAGCTCCCTCAGCCTGTCTTCACAAGAGAGGTGCTCCAGCCCCTTGATCATCTTCGTGGCCCTCTTCTGGACTTGCTCCAACAGGTCCATGCCCTTCTTGTGCTGGGGGCCCCAGAGCTAAACGCAGGGCTCCAGGTGGGGTCTCACTAGAGCAGAGCAGAGGAGTACAATCACCTCCCTGACCCTGCTGGCCACGCTGCTTTTGGGTGCAGCCCAGCGTATGGCTGGCTTTCTGGGCTGCAAGCACTCATTGCCGGCTCGTGTTGAGCTTCTCATCAACCACCACCCCCAGGTCAAATTCACCAAGACGCACAGAGGGGTGAGAAGGAGCTCAGGACAAGGTAACCCTGCTGCACCTCTGCCTTCTTCCCCAGCAGGGCCCCACAGGAGCCCAGGGGGCTGAGGCAGCAGAGCACCAGGACAAAGAGTGGCCTTTTTATTTCCCAAGAAAACTCGAAAACTTTTCCCTTTCTATTCTGACTGTGAGGCATGGGAAATGAAAGACAGCTCTCAAACCAAAAAAACAACCATTTACCGGATAAAAAAGATTTTCTTACTTTGTCTGTATTGCACTTTGTTTACATGAACGAGAGCCAGTTATCCAGAGTGGGAACAATACGCTGAATTAAATCTCTGAAACCCATTACATAAATATGCCGAAGGTATTGCTAATCCTATTACAGATTTAAGAGTTAGATCATTATTTTCATTTACCATTTCAGCAGAAAATCCATGACAAGAAACTGCTGATGAACAAGGTCAGGCCCTTCCAGCAAATTCAGCTTCCTTGGAACTTCTCTGCGCTCGTGTTTGACTCCTTAATCTCCCTCTTAACAGACATCTGAGAGATCCTTGTAGCTGGGCTATAATTTACCCAGTCTGGCATTTCTCTTTTCTTAGCATTGCACACCAATAAGTAGTTATGTGATCCTCAGGAACTCCCCCTGCCCACCTGGGTTATTTGGGGAGCACCTGGGGGGTCACGCAGGGGACCAAAGGGAGCAGCACAAGCAGGCAGGAGCGCTTTGGCCAGGACCCATCCTTGCTCCAAGCTGTGTTTTCCATCCCAAAGGTGAACATAACATAGTTAAATGTTGGCACTAATGAATTAATAGCTTTTAATGAAAGTAATAACTTGAAGGAAGTCTCTTATTCTACCATGAGGCGCAGCCTGGCCAGCACACTGCTTTGCCTCCGGCGCTGGAACCAATTCAGTCAAGGACACGATTAGCATCTTGCAAGCAGGAACTGCCCTTGAGATAGTTTTCTAACGCTCACAGTCATAAAGAGAAACACATCCTCAAAACCACTGGTGAGTGAGCTGCAACTAAAGCAGCAGAGCCCCAGTTTTGCAGAGAAGGTACCGAAAACCAGTGGCCATTCAACGTGCTGATGGTCCAGAGAAAGGGGCGGCAGCGAGGAGAGGAGCCCCGGGCTGTGTGCTCCAGACCTCCCCCTCACCACACTGCTTCGCTCACTTGTCCAGGGAGCATTTGGGATACTGCTTAGGGAGGGATTTTCTCATTTGCTGTCTCCTGTTCCTGTCTCGCAAAGGCTGTCCAAGCCCTCGCAGCTGCACCAGCCCTTTCCCACGCAGGCTGCCACTGCAAATTCACTCAACCTGTTGCCTCTCCTTCCATCAATTTCCAGCCCCAAAGGCGAAGCTGAGGCAGCCAGGGAACACAAAGCCACAGAGCCTTTAAATCTTCTTGGGTTAGGGAAAATACGAGGATTGTTTCTGTTGTGGTTTGCTGCAGTTTCATTTATTTTATTGCTACCTGCTTGTCCAGGCTTTCTAAGCAGCAGAGAGGCAGGTGAAGGAACGGAAAGACAAATGACTAGGAAAACACTGCCCATTTTTAGGGCTAGGCATACATTATTGCAGAATTAACTGAAAACAATAAAGTGATTTTGTTTTTAATGAAGTAAAAAGCAATTTTGATTTCACACATTTGTTTCAACAGAAAAAGAAAAGAAGGGAAGAAGCTGGGTGGAGGTTGGATCCACCAAGACAGGGCAGCTGCCCTCTTGCCATTAGCTCCAAGGGGGCAGGCAGGTTCAAATCCCTCCCCTGCCTGAAGGCATTTGAATTTGTCTTTTAGCTCTGCCTCTCTGCTAGTTTGGAGCCAAACTATAGACCTGCATTTTGCAACACTTCATAAATTGGTCCTGCTAACCTGAGAAAAGATACTGTGCAATTAAATATTTTTCAGAAGTGGACATTTTTCCATATTCACCCTTCACCACAGGCAAACTTAGGCCAAAACCAAAGGCTTCAGTGATGGGGCTGGTGTTCTAAGCCTCACCAAGGATACAAGCCCAGCACTGGTTAACACTCAGATGCTGGCTTCACTGAGGCAATTTTTCCTCTCAGCACACCTCACTGTGTCCATGCCTTGGCCATCTTGCTCTGATTTCTCTGCCCTATTTAGGTGGCAGCAGGGACCTGCGCACGTACCCAAGGCATGCTACCTTTCTTGCATGAGTCAGCAGCAAGCAACAGGAGAGCTGTTATCTGTAATTGAAAAAGAATTAAGCGATTTTGAAGACCAGGAGTGTTTTGGACTAGTTAGCTGACTGACAGCAGGAACACTTCAGAAAAGGCTGCATTATGAAAAACAGACTTCAAAAGGAGAAGTGACAAGGGCCAGAGTGTTTACGGTGCCTGAGGAAGTCATTACAATTTAAAAGGACACAGATTGGGCAAGTACACTATGCTAAGAAAGCTGATCTACTGCCAAAAAAAGTTTCGTTTAGCTTTCCCACTGCTCCCCAGCCTGTTAGAAATGCAGCTTCGTGAACACCTGTGTCTCAAAACATTTTTACAGAAAACCCTTGCAACCGCTGAAAACCTGAGGAAGACACCACCATGAAGAACTAGATGCCTCCTGCTCCCATTTTTCTTTTCACCTTACTTAGAGCTGTCTTGCTTTCATCATTTCCAAACAAGAGAGGGTTTCTGCAAATCCCTCGGAGATAAGACGTTTCTTAGAGGACTGGATCTGTATGTGGAGCAGTTTATCATCCCTCATCGTAGTTCAGAGGTTGGTGTGTTTTTGAAGCAAGGGCTTCAAAGGCATCTGGGGTCTGCGAGCACTGATGTTTGCTTTGGCGGTGAGCAGCCTGCCAGGTCAGGAGTGCTGCTCCAGCTGGAGAGGCGTGATGCTAGCCAGAGATAAAACCGAATGCAAAACTAGGTGGTTTCCAGTCACAAACAACCATTGCTAAATTTCTGCTGCTTTGAGATACGTGCTATGCCATGAGTGGTTTTGAATGGGGGACTCAAATGAACACAAGCTTATGGCAGCAAAAGCTCAGCTGAAACCTGTCACACTTGTTCTGTTCCCCTCAGCAAGCTCCACATTCATCCCCTTCCACCAGGCCTTAACACTTCTGGAAGAGCAAGAGCCAAAGGCAGCCAGCTGCAGTGAGACCCAAAGCCAAAAGATTTGTGGTTTTGCAGTGAAGTCAAAGCTGGTGTTAGACCAGGGCCATTTCTGCCCATCACCTATTCCCCAACTGAAGGCTTTAATGCCCATTTTCTCTAAACTTTTCCCCTACTGTAAAGACTCTTTTGCTCAAAGGTTCATATCCAGACAGCGACACAGATGATTAAAATGAGTCCACAGCCCTCAGAGGGCACAGGGCTCGGGGTGTCTCGCTGGGTGCAGGTGAGATGAGGTGAGCCAGGCCAGAGGAACAAGGCCCAGCAGCGCCGCTCGCAGACGGTCCCTTGGGACCGCCCCGCTCCCAGCTGGATGGGTCGCCGTGGTTAAGTCCCTGGGGTTGCTTATCTGTCAAGAGTGCTAAAAAAAATAAATAAATATATATTCTGGAAGTTTGGCAAGCTTAACCAGGCTTCCAGAAACACTCTGAGGAAGCTCACAGGATGTCATAACGCAAAGTATTTACTGAAAATTGTCTCAGCATTCAAACGCTCCTCGTGGACTTAGTTCAAACTGTGTTGGATCCCATCTGCTTCAGACTTGTGGATCTAACCATAATTTCATAGGAAGGGAAGTTGTCACTTCTCCCCACAGGTCTCACACAGCCCGCATTTCACAAGCTCCTGGCAATTGTGAGGGAAACAGAGCAATCTTTGTGCAAACACAGCCGCTGCTGAAAGAGGACTCATCACAAGAAGGTACACACCAGGGAGGCCACGCTTCAGGATGCACTGGCAGACTGGCAAAAGGCTTCTGGCTATGAAAGCACATGTACCACTTCAAAAGCTGCTCTGGGAAGTATCAGTGGCACCAGACACAAGCAGCCACCCGAGTATTTCAGCCACGAACCAAAGGTAACTGGGCAAGAAGACAGCTTCAGACCAACACCTCAAAGGTGTTCAGAGAAAGCTGATGGCTTCATTTCTAGCAACAGGCTGCAGCCTGGATGGGTGACATCTGATCCCACTGCCCTAACTGGACTGTGTATCATCTTTCCTCCTTCACCAGGTGTGAAAGTGCACACCATGACTAATGCAACAGTAACATCAGGTACCACATCAAACCCGAACAATCACTGCTGTTCACAGGATTTTAAATATAGAGTACACAAAGATCTCGTTATTGCTGTACAGTCACCGCAGATATCTACCTGAGCCGTACCTTCTTTTGTTAAAGATCCACACAGCCCCCACTGAAGCTTACCAATAAAGTTTTAGTTTAAGCACAGAGAAGAAGGATGACCTCTTAAACAGAAACTTCAGTTTTATGCAGGAGCAAACAAACAGTGTAGATATTTCCCAATTCATGTCACGGAGATCCAGATGTTCAGCTCTGGGGATCCCAAAATACCACCAAAAAAAAAGCTCAAGATGAAACTGAAACAAATGCAAACTATGTTTCATTGAAATGGGAAACCACAAACCATTCCACTTTCAGTGGGAAGCCTGAACATTGGGATTTTGTTTGTTTCTAGGAAAAAGAAAGACTGATTCCACCATCTTTCAATAGCCAGTAACTCCACCAGGCTGCTGGGGCTCTCCTCTGGGACAGGAGAGACCTAGGACCAAAACTGAGGTCAGGCTGGGAAGAACTGCAGGCAAGTCCCGTGCGCCGCAAACACCAGTTTCTCTGGAGCAGCTGACTCCCATTTTATCCCATATAAGTTGTTCCCCTGCATACGTATGTTTGTACACGTGTATGTATATATGATACTACTGTTCCTTGACTAGGAGCCTGACACTGGGTGATTTGCAAGGCTCGGGATCAGGGACGTGGCCCACTATTTTCCTACTACAGAAGGAAAAACCCCACTACGTCTGAATTTGCCCATTTTCCTTCCCTTCTCCCACTGCCAACAACAGCTCCCCCAAGCACATGCTCCCATGGTGAGACCCAGCAGTTTCTGTGAAGGGTTTGCCCCGTGCTGACATTTATCAGGAAACAGTTGCTGAGCCCTCAGCCACCTTCCAGCGCTGCCCGTGACCTACGTGGTGTGCTCCAGCCTCTGTGCCCTGCAGCCCAGCTCGGTACGAGCAGCTCCCAGTCCAACCGGTGAAAGTTAGACCAGGACCTGGCCTCATTGCAGGGAGACAGCCACAAGACCAAAAACCAGTGTTGAAAAGCAAACAGCTCCAAAATCAAGAGTCATAAAGCAACCCTAAACTTCTGTTTGAAAATATTTAGACAGGATGTCGTGCTGAGCTGACACATCTGGCTTCCAGAAGCACTCCGGGTCAGAGCTACACTGAAAAAAAAAATTCACGTTGCCCTCAAAAAGGGCAGTGGGAGCCTGGGACACTGCTGCAGCCACCCAGCGAAGCTCCAGGAGCTGAAGAGCAGCTGAAGCAGCCCACGCTGCTGTCCCTCCCACCCAGCACAGCTTTCATGCTCAGAAGTCACCTGCAAAGTCCTCTGGCCCTGTACCACCTACATGGATGGATGGATGATAAGCAGGCTCTGTTAAACTCCTGTGTTTCCCTTACCCTACGACTAACAAACCCATCTTCTCAATAACTCAGAAGCACGGACCTTCACAAAACACCGCATTGTCGCGACCGGCCTGTTCACGGCCCCAATTCACCACGAGGAAGGTGAGCGTGTGGTTGCCTCCATCCCTCGGCAGCGTGCCCTCGCCCACACAACTCACTTATCAGCAAGGCTGGGGCAGGATCTGAGCCCGGGCCTGGGCCAGGGAGGACACCTCAGCAGGAAAGCGGGCAGGAGCTTGCCTGAGCTTTCCCAACTAGCAGGAGGTTACAGACCTCCTAAATGCAGCTAACAGAAAGGAGAGGAGCTCCTCAGATGCACGCTGTGTTCATCCCTAAAACACTTTACCTTCTAGGAGGGGCAGGGAGCAGGCCTCACATTTCCAACAGTACAAAAATATTCTTTTCTTTCCCTTGTTACATTATGTGTGGCCAGAGAGCACCAACCGGGAAAAAACAAACATGAAAAATTGGCCGATAGCCCTCCCTGCATGCTTCCCACACAGACAGGCACCCCTTCTCCAATAAGGGTCGCTAAGCCAGGATGCGTTTTGTCTGCTGCTTACCTAATAAAAAATAGATCATAAATCGTGGCGAGTTTCCAGGTCCTCCTTACTGTCCAAGCAGCATCAACAAAGGCGAGAAGGCAAACGCAGAGCGTACCCGGGGGACCTGGAAACACCCAGAGGCTCCCGAAATAGTTGCTGCTCGGAACGTCGCAGCTGGAGCACGCCTGGGACCCGCTTCCCCGCACGGCAGAGGCTCCCGGCGGCGGGTCAGGAGGTGCATTCCTCCACTAAAAATACTGTGAGAAAGAACGGCGGGGCGGCAGGCCCAGCTCAGCCCCTTGGAGGAGCTGCCGGGGCTGCTCAGGCCTCCTACCGGGCGGCGTTTGGGTTGGAAGAGCCCTCGGGGAAAAGGGCTCCTGCTTGTGTTGTCCCCCGAAAGCTGCTCAGTCTGGTTTTGGCTGTACATAGATGGGAAATACGTAGCAGCGCAGATTTGAGAGCATTAGAAGTAAAAGACCTGAAATCAGCACAAAAAACGATAGCAATCAGCCCATCACCATAGGAACAGGTTTAGTGTTGTGGCAGAGGACCGGGTCCTGTCGGCTTGTGTCCTCCTGGTAACCCTGGGAAAATCATCGGCTCTTAATCACAGATCTGGGGGAACATTGCACATCAGTGTTTGCACTGCCACGTTACGTCTTGGCTCTGCCTAAGGCTTCCCTTGGCTCCCAAGGTGCTGGAAGACAAACGTGTATTTTCTTTTCATTTCACGACAGCTGAAAGGCACAGCCTGAGCAACAATGAGAACTGTATGTGATTAGGAATAAATGAATGAAACAGCCTTGAACAAAGAAACAGAAATCCCCTGGCCTCAAATCCCAGACCAAAACCCCGGGGGTCCAGAAGGTTGCAGCGACAGTGGGACCCACGTGCCCAAGGTGACAGCCGGTGCTCCACGGTGAAGCAGCTCCACTGCAGCAGCAGCAGCACACCTTGCAAACAGCCAGCAGGGTCTGGGTCTGCCGTCTGGGCACTGAGCAGGGCGAACCTGGGGGCTCAGCACGGTGCGAGACACTGCTGAGGTACCACTGCCACTGATGGAGTTGTTCTCCCACCCCGCAGCACAGTGCCGTGCTAGGGACAGCCTCAGGCTTCCCAGGTTTTTTCCTGCAAGGCCACGCTGCCCAACACCGGCTGTGTACAACCCTCCCAAGGCCCAGCAGCTCACGACAGAGGTGCTTTGCTTTCCCTGCGAGTGCACAGATCGACTGTGCCCAGCCACAAGGCGCGGTGCAGACGTACTGCCTGGAAGTCCGGCAGGTTTGGGTCATATCCAGCTATCAAAGCCCTTTCTAAAAGGCAGGCTAACACCACTGCTCACACTCACAGCATGTGGAGGAGCCCTTTCCTTTACTCACTGCCCATTTCCTGCCCATTTGTTTCAGCAGCGAGCTCCCTATTCTCACAGTGTGGGTGGGATATACCGAAAGGAAGGGAGCAATCCCTCCACTCCCGCGGCACAGCAGCCACAGGGACCACAGCCCCTTGCAGGAAGGAGGAAGCTTGCAGACAGCCCTTCTGCAGAAAAGCAGCTTTTCCAGGGAAAGCATGGAAAGAGATAACAGAGGCTGGACACGCACTTACCACCAAAAATCAATGCAGGAGTGCAGGGGGAGCTGCCTGCCCTGGGGAAATGGCATCCCCAGGCAACATGGCTCATTAAGAGGGGACCAGCTGCCAGAGCTGTCAGAGGAAGGGGACACCCAGCGGAGCAACCAAAAAATTCCCTGCTTTGGCTTCATTTTTCCAGGAGGAAAGGGGCTGGGAGGGAGCGTGGGGAGGGTTCCCACCACTGCCCAGCTCCAGAGCAGCCCCAGCTCCCTCTCGCGTACCCAGGCACGAGCTCCACCAAAGCTACCTGGCTGTAGGCTGCGGCTGGAGCAGGGGAATTGCAACTCTTATCTTGGCTGCTCCTGTGAGCAGCACAAATCTTCAAAGACCTTCCCTGCGCAAGCCTTTTCCACTCTTCCATCTCTGTCCTGAGCTCACACACGAGGTTTTTCAAGCAAAACACAAGTTTACCCTGGCAGTTTGATGCCCTGTCAGTGGTTTTCTTGAACCGACTTCCTTTTGATCACCTCACAGCTCAAACCCGGAGGTCTGGGTCCACGACCAAGCCCGAGGACAGGAAAGGAGGTGGGGGAACCCACCGCCACCTCTGGCCAAGATCTCCTGGGTTTCTCCTCCCAGCCTCCGCAGGGCTCCAGCCCGTTGTCTGTGCTGTCAGCGCGCGCAGCGCCAGATGACTCAGCCTGCAGCTTCCCCTCAGGATTTCACGCCGAGATACGAGATACGGGCAGCAGCGGTGCAGGGGAAGGTGGAGGGAGCGGTTTTGCACCGTGTCAAAACAATGTCGTTTGTTTTGCTGGGCGGACGCCCGCCCCCTGACAGGAATGCTCCCGCCAGGGACGCAAAGCAAAGCCGGGAGCCACCGCGAGCCGAGCACCTTGCAAGGTGCAGCCTTCCCACAGCCGCACCAGGCGCATGGGACCCTGCCCGGACAAATCCTCCTGCAGCTTTCTGCCAGCACAGCTGCGGGTGTCAAAGACACTGACTCAATATGCTGTAATTTAAAACAAACTTCATCCCTTCAACTAAAAAAAAAAAAATAAAAGAAAGAAAAGAAAGAAAAAAAAGACTCGGTTATCCTGCAGACTTACTCCCTTTCCCTCTCCTCCCCCAAAATCAGAGTTTACTGGGCCATTGGCAAAGAACTGCTTTGCTGGAGGGATGGAAACCTTGACAGTGGTCACACTTAAGGAGTAACAGATGTGCATTTCCACTAGAAATCCCTTCTGCCCAGCTGAACTCCAGGACGCGTAGGAGACCTGGCGTGCCAGATCCTCTGATGAGGAACATCCCAGTGACACTTCCAAACCTCTAAAAATAGAGGACAGCCAGAGGGGGTCAACATGGCGAACACCACACTCGGCTGGGTCGGAGAGCATCCCGGCCCATGGCTCTGCCCACCCCAACCACAGCTGGCCAGGGGTGGGAGCTCACCTTCAGCTCACAGCAAAGGGCAGCTTGGGCATGCATGGGAAGCGACCGACCTGCCAGGAGAGACTTCATGCTGAACCTACATAAGTAAAACAGAGAGCATCTTCCCTCCAGCCAAGCAGAACTGCTGATGAAACCACCTTTGTGCATGACACATTTAGTGGCCTCTTTTCTAGCCCTGAAGGTACAGTCCCAACACTTGAGATTTTCATCTGCAGAACAGCTTAAGAGCCACAAGTTCACAGGTACCTGAGTGTGCCAAAAGTAGATCCAGCGTGAAGGGATAGATGTTCACCCATGCGGCTGTGTCACGTACTACGGGAACACAGGCCCTGCTCAAGAGCTAAAACTCTCGACTGAGACAGATTGTGCCTCTGTGGAAAAGCATTGCCTCTTGTCCTTTTCCTAGATACCACTAAGAAATGTCTCTCTGCCTCCTCTACCCCCCATCAGGTGTTTATACACAGTGACAAGACCCTCTGAGCCTTCTCTTCCCCAGGTTGAACAGTCCCAGCTCTCTCAGCCTCTCCTCCTGTGCCAGATGCACCAATCCCTCCATCATCTTCTTGGTCCTTTGCTGAACCAGCTCCAGTACATGGTCCTCTGAGGAGGAGTACCACGGTCCTCCACCAGGACCTCTGAGTGTTTCCTTGCAAAGCTGCTTTCCAGCCGGTCAGCCCACCACAGGTACTGGTGCAGTTATTCCTCTCCAAAGCAGGACTCTGCAATTCTTTGCTGAACTTCGGAACCCTTTGGCTCATTTCTCCAGCCTGCTGAAGTCCCTCCAAACACCAGCACAACCATCTGGTGTACTGAACACTTCTCAAGTTTTGTTATCTGCAAAACTACCGAGGACGCTCCCCATCAGCTAGGTCTTTAATGAAGATGTTGAATAGCATTAGCCCCAGTATCGACCCCTGGGCACACCTCTAGCGACTGGCCCCCAGCTAGACTTTGTGCCACGAAGCACGGCAGTTCAGACAGTTTCATCTCACCTCCCCGCCTACTCCTGAGACGATGTTATGGGAAAGCCTTAATAAAGTCAAGATAAACAACATCCACTGCTCTCCCCTCAGCCACCAAGCCAGTCCTCTTATCAGCGTTTTACACGCATCAAGTCTGTAAGATGATAGTGTGTAAAAAATAAAGCAAACATTTTCCCAAGCTGTCTACTCATCAAAAGCTAAGCATGAGTAGTAAGGTGTGGGTTTTTTGTTTCCGCTTTTTTTTTAAGCTTGTTTAGAGAGAATAACATTGCATATCCATGGGTTGTGTTTGTTTTAGGACTTAAACACGGGGATAAGAATACTCATATATCACCATATAGAATCTGGCTCCGTCACCTGTATTTCTACACACTACCTCAAACCAAGCTACAGATGCAGCAGTTTGATATTCTGTGGGCTCATTTTGATCAGCATTCACCTGCATTCGGTTTACAATTGAAACATTGGCACCGTGTCAAGTTACATCACACCACTTTGGCAGCATCTGAATGCCTCCCACTACTGCATCACACATTTTCTCTTGGCCTTTTTTTTTTTTTCATAGGGTTAGAAGAACATCTTGTTCTGAAATCTTGTATAGTGTGTACAAAATAAATAAATAAATAAAAATCATACAAATAGATTGAAGCTGCTTTGTAAAAGTCCTGGGTCAGATCCAAAGCAGTTCTGGTCTTTTGCAGACTGAACTTTATTCCAACAGAACAATTTGCTCCACATTAATGAAATCTTGATTTGAGCTTCACCATCGACAGACGGGTTGCTACGAGGGGACTGGCCTATTCCAGAAGTCTGCTAGCCCAGAGGGAGGAAGTCTGCCTGGAGATCCACTGCAGAAGCCACACACAAGCAGCTCCTGGCCACAAGTATGAGCAGCTTTGGCCAGATAGAACGCATACAGAGAACTCTCATGAAATGGTTAAGCACAGCTCACGTAGCCCTCAACTATTCCCTGCAGGCAAGGATCCTCCCCACACACCCTGAAGGCAGCTGCTTTGCAATATGAGTATCATGGATTTATTCCAGATTCAGCATCTGGGTCATACTGTCCCAAAGCTCATGCTTGTTAAGGTCCACGGGTATGGATGCGGAGAGGGATGGCACCCGCTTAAAGTTCCACTAAGAAACACGGGCTAGAGAGCCACTACATCCCCAAAACTGCAGCTCCTGGAGGAGAGGTGCTGTTTCTCTCCATGGCTATTAATCTGAAGAATCCCAGAAATGCTGCAGGTGGAAGAGACCTCAGGCATCCCTAATCCAGCCACATGCTCAGAGCAGCATTAACTCCTAATTCACACCAGGTCACTGTGGGCTCTTTCCAGTGACCAGGTCTTGAAAACTTTCAAGGATGGAGACTGCACAACCTCTCCATGCAGCCTTGTCCACAGCTTGACTCTCTTCATCATCAGAAAGATTTTTCTCATATCATGTCTGAACCTTCCCTCTTCTGTTCGTCCTGGGCCCGCAGCTGGGCTGGAGGAGGCTGTCCTTGTGGCCAAGCATCACCATTACATTCTAAGCCAGAAAATATCCAGTTTTCCATTCAGAAGATGGAGGCAAACATTTCTTTTTCATTTTTTAGCTGTCAAAATATTTATTTTACACCAGTCAAACAAAATACTCCATTTAAACTTTTCTCCACTTTGTGGAGGGGTGGGAGTTGAGAAAAGCAAATCATAATAATTTAATCAGGGTTTAAAAACAGACAGACAAGCAAGACCACGTTGACAGAAGTTGTATTTGCTGCAGCAAAGTCTTTTTGACACAAGTCTTCCTTTCCTTGTTTAAAATTCAGTCTGTTAGGACTTAAGCCCGTTTTCCTTGAAGTCAGAGACTTTCCTCAACACAGAGAGAATTTCATCCTCAGACTGAAATAAAACAAGTTATGGATACAAGCACTCAAGAATCCAATTTAAGCACTGGGTTTTTAAGTTGAATATAATATTTCAAACAGACATGAATAGCACAAGGGCCTTGGTGGGCTTGGACAGCTCCAGCCAACAGGCCGAGCCTAAGAGGCGCTGTGGAAACAGGGACAGTAAATTCCCCAAAATGAGTTTATTTGTTGGCAAAGACAGAGCAATTCCATTCTGATTTATTTCTACTTTGAAAGAGACATTCAACAGCTTCCCAGCATTAAGACATTTTCACACTCGAGTCCAAAAGGGGCTTAGAGCTACTTATGCCCAGTTACTGTACATTTCCACAACAGCATGGAGCCTTGGCAGGCTACTCAACCAGCTGGTGAGCCTCAAATCCACCAGAATGTGAGGAATAAAATATTTTTCCTCCCAAATTTCTGAGCAGCTGTTTCTCAGGAAAGACATTGGCCAACTTTCAACAAATCTGCTGGGCAGGAAGTAGATGCAATCACTTTAACATCGCTCCCAAAGCCAAGGGTGTCTTCACCTCTCTAGCACCATTTTCAGAGCGATTATTTCATAGCACAGAAAATGTTTAAGTTAAGCTGAAGAGGCTTAACAAGAAATGCAGAAGTAACGTTTAAGGTACTGGATAAAGCTGTTTGCTCTCTTTATGTCACACCCCTCTCCATATCCTTTCCTACCGGTTAGGGAAACATCAAGGTTATTTCAGTGACCAAAAAGCTTTCCAAATGAGGAACCCATGAAGCTAATGAGCCCCATGCGCCTCTTCCTTTTCCCTGCCATTGGCTACAGTTTCGGTTCTGCCCTGCACTTTCAGTGGTATTCATCACACCCTTCACTGAGCCACATCAATTCAGTGAGAGTAACGTGTGGCAACAACAAAATGGATTTTGGTGGGGACGAGGGAGTTTCCCTTCCCTTCCTCCCCCATTTTTCACCTTGGTTGACCAGGGGAATTGGCTCCGAGGGTGGGCTGACCGTCCGAGCAGGCACAAGGCGAGCAGCAGAAGTGCCTGGCCAGCGGGGAGAGCTGAGGGCACACGTGGCAGCTCCCCTTTCCAGGGGGTGTGAGATGTTCAGCAGCTCGGGTCATCTCCTGTGCTGACACCCTCAGAGACCTCCCGCTCACTTCGCACACTCCCTTCAGGCTCTCACTGAATTGGAAACAGTCAAAGGTCAGCCTATCCCATCCCCTTTTCTCTCATTAGTCTCTCCCCACCCCAGCATCTCTGTTAATTGGAAGCCACCCACACGTTTGCTTCACATGACAGCTCCATCCACTAACATTTAACAGCTGACATTTTTCCCCTCATTTTGTTGATTCAAAGGCAGGTTTTCTTATTATGCAGTAACCACTCCAGGATTTCAAACCTATTTCATGCAGGGAAGAGCCTCTCGTGAAACCTGTTGCTTCCTATCAGAAGATCCCTTTTGGTTAATACGTGGCTGATGCTCATCACTGAAGTGCATCTTCAGTAGGTCACAGTGCAGTGCCCTGATCACTATCACAGTGTCCACGGTATCTAGAATGCAAGCTCCTCACTAAACCATTATATGCTTTTTTTTCTTCATCTTCACAAATCAGAAAAAAACCCACACCCCAGAAACCTCAAGAACCCTTCTGGCTCCCAAATCAGCAGTAAGGATGTGTGACTGGATCCTGATAACCAGCCCCATTCAAGGTGGCCAAAGAGAGACTGCCCTAAGCTGTGCTGAACCCAAGCAGTTCTTCCAGGACAATCCTTCAGTAACGTTAACTAGAGTGTGCTCACCCCTAACAGACTGCTCTGGTGTTTCCTACACAGCTGCAAGGGTAATGATTGAGTATTTTCAGGAACAAGCTGTGGGCCTGCTGCTGCTGCTATCAAGCCCCATCACAAGAGAAGACCAAGCTGCCTCCGAGGCACACATCCTTCTGGGACATCCCACGCAGCTGCAGGGGCTTTTCTTCTGCTCCACATCACTCCTGCACCACAGGGTCCATCTCATGGGACCACTGTCATGGCACAAGAAGGCTAGGAGGTCTTTGGGCACTTCTGCAGCATGATGATCTTGAAGGTCTTTTCCAACCTCGATGACTCTGCGGTCACTGTAATACTGCTGGAGTCTCCGTGCCCTGGGCACATGGGCACCCATCCCACCTGGTGCCAGGTACAGCCCCTTCCAGTCCTCAGCTGGAGGTTTGGAATGGAAATTCCTACCTGGGCAGGGACTTGCAAGGCTGCTGGGCCACCACAGCCCTACCTGGAGGGATGATCCAGAACTTGGTTGCACAAGAGGTTCAGACAGATGGAAAGCAAGGGAAAAGCTTTGCCCTGAACAACCAGTACAAGGTAGACATTCACCACAGACTCTTGCTGTTTGCCATCTTCTACGGATCTTTTAGGCTCAGACCCCAAATCAGCTTCAGGTTAGTAAAAATGCTATTTATTTCTGTTGGGTTTGGCTCAGGCCCCTTCTAGGTAAAATATAAAACACAGTTAATGGAAATGCAGCGTGCATGGAGCTTCCACTCCTATTAGCAGGTCTGTCCGAGAGGACACAATTTTCCATCCATGCATTAAGCCAGTCCAATACTGACATCAGCTCATTTCCATTGATCCTGATTACATAAATAGTGACTTAATTCTCCACAGAATTGAATTTTCCATATGTTTGGATATTTTTCAGTTGCTACATGATTTCCTTGTTCCCTGCTGCATTTATTTTCCCTTTGTCCTACCACCTAAAAATTACAATCTTCACTGCAAGCAGAAATTTCTACAGGCTTATTTTGATTTTCTGATACAATGTTTATCCTATCAATTTCCTTCCATCTAAAAGACACGCCAGCAACTATACTGCAGCATTGGGCGCACCTATAGCTTTGAGGATTGTCACCAATTCTGGGCTGAAGTTACATTTTGGTACGACCTACATTAAGAGTAGCTAATAACAGTTACAGCATCCAAGCTTTCAGGTACATTTACTGGTATTTATAATTCATAAACATCAGTTCTATGAGATCTGGAAGTTGTCAAAAAAAAAACCACACCCAACAACCGATTGCAAAAGTTATTGTTTTAAAGCTGGAGATGAATATTCACACTGTATTTCCACCCAATAGACAGGACTGTTCCAGCCAAGGGTTAAAAGTCTGCTCCCGTGGGATAAAGCTCAGCAACATCTCCAGTTAGGCCCTTTGGGCTGTTTCATGGAGGACAGAAATCCGTGCTTCTAATCTCTTTGCTAACATACATATCACCAGTGCTACTCAAGAAAGCATTACTCCTTCAAAATTCACACGGTGCCACTGGGTAAAATCTCTAATTCTCACAATACTGCTTTATATTAAAGGCACACTCAAGACGAGAGTGAACTGAAGCATGGAAATATCAAAAGCACCACCGATACCTTGGAGCACACCTGCACTGCCACGCTACATACTGCTGGATATTTACTTGGGATTTGCAAGCACTGCTATGTGTTTTCAGTCCATTAGCTTCACATTTGCCTCTATGTCATGGTCATACAGTTCTCCCCTGGGCTGAAAACATCAGTGGCAGGTGAACCACTACCAGAGAGAGTCCTTTTCAGATAAATGAATATGATCATCTGCTCCTCAAGCTGTCACAGAAGGAACCTCCCTTCTATCTCTGCAGGACTTTGAAAATTGGGGTAGTTCCTGGAAACGGATGGACAAAACAAACTGTGATAATGATAATGTACAAAGGGAAGCTGGAGGAGGAAGAGAAGGATTTGATGACATCTGGGAGCTCTCAGCCCGCTCTGCTGTAGGGTGGACAGCAGACACCTCCTCCCTCCCACCCACCCACAGGGTGGAAATGCCCAAGACTCCATTCCTTCCTCGAGGAAGAGACACGATCAACTCCCTCCAACCACGTTCTCTCCACTTTCCAGCTGCAAGCCTTGAGCTTCTGAATCGTCTCCCAGCACCACATCTGCACTCACACTCGTACCAGCTGCCAGCCACAGGATGATGCTGTGGGAGGCCAGCAGCTCGCTGGTATGCATGGCCTGGCTGAGACACCTCTGGGTGCCAGGGCGGTTTGGGTTCAATGCGACAGCAGGTAGTGTGGGCCACTGTGTCCTCACCTTCTCCAGCTCTCACATCACACCATTGGCTGTTCTTTGGCATTGGTGAAAGTGGGATTTTTTTTAATTTTTTTTTTTTGGCCATGCCAAGAAAGGAAATTATGTGAGTGTTCCACTATATGCATCCAGTACTAATATTTCACATCACGTCCCTAGGAGTAATGAGACCTCCCAGACCATGGAGCAATCCTGATGAGATCTGAGGGGAAGTCACATCACTTGGAATATTCAGTGTCTAAATGGGGAAAACACCAGAAGACACACACTTTCTGGAACATGGGGTAAAGTAAATGATTTAAGGACTCTTTTCCCTGTATAAATTAATCTTCTCTACAGCTGTATAGCTTGGGCTACCTGATCAACCTACTATTCCATAACCAACCCTGTTACCAGGCAGGGCTACAATGCAGACCAAGGAAATCCCTGCTGCCAAGCATCTGTGGAGAACCTGAACATCCTTGGCATCCTGAGCGAGCATGCTTGACAGTGCATTGCTACCCAACAGAGTGGCTCCTCTCCCCAGCACACTGCTCCCACCCCCTTGCCCTCTGGTCTGTCAGCAAGCTAAGTGAGCAGAAAAATAGCCTGGCCACAAGCTAGCTGGCAGCTGCCTGCTAGGAGAGTGAGAAGGAGAGCAAATGCCAGAGGTGGTGCAGGCAAGGCAGGGGGATCGTAGGGCTGAGCCGTCCTCCTCAGCAGGAACAACCTGTTGGGTAGCTGGAGGTTTCACAAGGCGACCGTGCCGAAGAAGTCTCCATCACCCACTGCACGCAACCACCGAAACCACCAAGGATGTGTCTGGAGGCTCCCTCCACACACACACCCACTCGCTCTTAGCCTGCAGAGGAGAGCAGCACAGAACAAAACAGGCCAGTGGCTGGACGTTGAGTAAAGCTGCACGAATGACAGTTTTCCCTTGCGCCAGGACTCGCCAGCAGCTTGCTGCCTTGAGCCAGATGTGTTTCACCACGTCCCCAGGATGCCGGCCGCACAACCTGCTGACCCCGGCACCCAGCTCAGGCCACGTGTGTGTGCTGCGGCCTGCGCAGGGCCCCGGCCCGGGTGCAGCTGTGTTGTTGGGTCAGCTGTAGTGCCATGAAACACAGCTGCGCCGATCTGGGCCCAGACACCTGGCTCCAAATAAAAGCAGCTCGGTAGCAGGAATTGGCCATCCCTGCCCCACACAACTGGAGCTGACCCTGTGACCAAGCAGGGTCTGACCGCGTCGGCCCCCTCCAGCGAGCTGCAAGCGGTGGCACAGGAGATGCACCGAGTCAGGGCAAGGAGGCAGCAAACACGGATTGTGGGGTCTGACTGCGGGCCAGGAGACCCAGATTTTAATCTTGGCCCCACCTCTGGCTTAAGCTGAGGTGCAGGAAGTCTCTCCCCTTCCCAGTTTGTCCACGTTGCTCCCTGTTCCCATCTCCATAGCAGTGATCTTCCCCCACACCCAGTCCTTTCTGGCTTCAGGAAAACTCTTGGCAACCGACATCAGAAGTGTTTTTTTGTTTCAGAAAAGCATCCACACTTCATTTCAGACATTATGGTTTTCATTTTCACATAATATACACTGTGACTGACGTGTCAAACCCACCATAGCCTAAATCTTAGGGTTTTATTTCTGAATTCAGAATAAAGAAATGCTCCCTGCTACTGACTGAGTCATCTTTTCTAGATCAAAGCTGCTCCTGCTCAAATTGAAACAAAACAATTTGGCATTTGACTCTTTCATCCAGAAGCCAGTACTGTCTTTGCTAGGCAGCAGTTCCCTTTACATATTTAAAAAGGAATATTCTACTTCCTTCTTGCTGTACCGTGGCAGGGCAGGCCTGCACATTTGGGAACAACACAGACAAAAAGTGAACGTATTAACGAGAGAAGGCAATCTTACAAACAAGTGCTGAGAGAAAATTTGAAATTCCAACCCAGAATGTGGGACTAGCAGAAGCTCTCAGGAGCACCATTTCAGCAGCAGCTGAGGAGGCTTCAGCCCAAAGCCTCAAAGATGAAGATGTCAAGCACCAACAGGTCGGTGCCGTGCCGCATGCTCCATAGCCCTCAGCACCAGGGTCCCCCAGCCCCGGCTGAGGTCTCAGCAGAGGATTTGGCTGTGTTTGCATACCGCACGTCTCCAGTGTGTTCAAACCTCCTCATCTTTCATGGTCCAAGTAATTATGTCTGGAGCAAGGGTGAGCCATGCCTGTGCTACGAGCACCCAGAAGCACCAGCATTTCTGCTGGATGAATGAGCTGCCAGCTCTGCATTCCTTCTCCATCACACATTGGCTTTTGTTAACTTTAAAGTTCGATTTCCTGATGTGACAAAGCATCTTTATCAGTTGCACCAGAAATGTAGTTAAGTAATGTGTCAATAAAAATTGGTTAAACTTTCAGAAAACTTAATGTCTTAGATCCTATCTGATCCTTGTGGTCAGCCCGTTGACTATGCTGGAGTGACACCAGGAATGAATTTGGCCTTTCCCACCTCCTCTAGATGGTAGGCCAACAGACATTCATGTTTGTCAGGAAAAACAAGAACACATGCTGAAAACAGAGCATTTCCAACAAAAACTCCAGTCCAGCATGGGAACAAAAGCAAACTGAAAAGGTTTTGCAGCTAATCAGGAGTGTCGGCGTGAGGTTATCTGACCAGAGTTAAATTCTATAAGAATACCTTAAAGAGAGAAGTGGATTACCACGCAGACCTACTCGTTTCTTCATGGGGACTAGCTGACTGATGTAAGAACACGCAATCTGGAAGTGGCACAGAACAGTCCACATTTTTTTACACTGCTTTGTAGTCACACTAGTTTCAAAGACACTAAATGCCTACACTAACTGCACGGATGCTCCATTTTAGTGCACATGCAGCATGAACAGGACACCCTACACCTGGTCTTGAAGCCTTCTCCCAGAAGAGCTGCTCTCCACGCTCAACACCTGGCCGTGCTCCAGGTTATCCCCGTGGCTCTGAAACTCCTGTGGAGTTGGTAACTGACCACCACAAGAATAAAAACTACCACAGCTGAAATGATACCAGCATCAAATGAAAGCACACAGCACCAAAGGGGGATGCCATTATTTAAGCCAAAGAATTGAAGGAAGGCTGACGTAGCAGGCCCAGCGAAACATGGAAGTTAAATCCCGTGCCATTTAACACAGGGTTTCAGCCAGAGGCAATCCTCTCCTGGGGTGCTGCCCCAGGACCTGGCTGCAGCTGAGCTTCCTTCCTGCGGCACTCAGGTCTCCTGCCCGGGCACTGCCCACAGCTTGCTGCACGCGGTCGGAGCGGTACAGGAAAGCTGCCATTGCTCTTTCAGTTTAAGAGGCTCAGAGAGCTATCAGAATTACAAATAAATCACGCTGATGTTGGGAACGCTGAGCCTCCCGGGTCTAGAAAGCATTTGCTTCTCTTCTCAGCCAGACATGGGAATTCAGGCTTCATAACGTATGAGTTTCGATTGCCATTTCGTTTCCCCCCAGCCCGCCAACTCCCACTTCAATTTCCAGAAATAGACCTCTTCTGCACTCAAAGAGAGCATCTGCTTGAGCAACCCAAGCTGAAAACTACGCTCACTGAAGTCATCTAGCACAAAGTGCTAACAGACACAGACCTGAAGAAACCGCATCCTCACCCAGGTCTGCTCTGCTTCGCTAGAAGCAACGCATTGCTAGGTTGTACTGGCTCAGCATAAGTCGGGGTAGCCCATTTAAATCCATTTGACTGGTATTTTGGCATATGCAGGTGATTAAAGCAAGAGCCTGCTGTGCTGAAACTGGGACTAGCTGCCACAATCTAAGCACTCAGATGACTGACTGCATTAACAGTGTCTCAATATCTAGATCAGGATCAACGACAGAATTACGATTCAAAGTCCCAGAAATCAAGAGTGAAGCTCAGCATAATAAACGCACTTCAAGACTGATTTACAAGAATTGGGGAAGTTTCCTAGAACTAGACCCTGCAGTTCAACCACATTCAGATACAAGCTGAGCCACTCTTGCAAGCACTGATACATTAACGACACTCGATAGGTTACAGGGTCCCAACGCATAGCTCAGCATTAGGACAACCAGCACCAAACAAGCCAATAGTGCCTTTCAGCACCTGAAAGATAACCTAATTTCACAAAGGAGAGTCTTCTCTTCACCAGGGGAAGAACTCCAAAGCTGCAGCAGCAGAATTAAACTGTCATGGCACTGAGGCAAATGGGTAACATCATCAGCCAGCACTGCTCATTAGAGAGTTGAAAGACACTGTGGATGCATGTGTATCCTTTAATAGGACTGGAAAAGATGGGACAAGGTTAAAGCAGTAGTGAGAATCTGTGCTTATATAAAATAATACTGTGCTTAACAGAAGAGTAAATCATTTACAAGCACTGCTTTGCTAAATGGTGTGGTAGCAGACTTCCATTTTGCATTGGTGAGAAGAAACATGACCTTTTGGGTTTGTGTTAAGGTGAGCGCATGTCTGCTGCAAGCCTCAAAGAATATTTGGGTTGTGCCTTTTCAGCATGCTCTTAGGCTGCTCCTCATCCCACACAGCCCTCGCCCTGAGACAACGTGGGTCCTTGTTAGCCGAAAAGCTACACCCATGCTTGGCACACAGAAGGGGGACTGTATTATTAACTGCTCAGCGCTATGATTGGTTAGGCTGTAGACAGAACCCAGTAACGTGTAATTAGGACTATCACAAGTCAGTCCTCACGTTTTCCTACAGCTTTCTCATGGGGTAGCCAAGGGAGGCACTGCAAGACGAGATGGCAGGGTGCAGGAGCTCGCGAGGGGTGGCTCTGCAGAGATGACCTCTTGCAGAGGCCCCTGGCTTTCAGAGGTACCGCTGCCATACGAGGCCGAGCATCACCAGCAACAGCAGTGGGCTCTGACTGTTGCACAGGGAACCAAGACAGATGTGGGGATCACAAGCACCAGGCTGAGGGAAAACCCAAAATTCCCCAAAGTCACACACACAGAGCTCACTGGTGACTGGGCACTGCTCTGGGATACTCATGACTGTCTTTCAAAGAGAAGGATGAGGGTGCTGAACTACAAAAGCCCATGCAGCACTGATTACACTTGCAGTCCCAGGCACCAAGCACTACATGCCCCAGATTAGGCAAACCACCCGCATGGCTTGAAAAGCTCAGGAGGAAGAGCACATAGCCGCAGTGCTGCCCAGCAGACACAAGACCCCAGCAGCAGCAGACAACTGAGCGGGAGCCAACCCACAGCCTGCTCTTCATGGGTCTGAGGCCAGCACAGGACGGCACGTGGCCCCCCAGGTGCAGCAAGGTCTGCCTGGTCCATCTGTGTCACACCTCCACTTCGAGCCACCTCATGCGATTTCACACGTAGCTCGTCATCTTTGTGTTCTACACTTCTCCCCTTGTTACCCACCACGAGAGGAAGGAATATAGCCATAAGGTCATCAAACAAGTTCTCAGCGCTTCAGTCTCCTAACCCAGTTTCACAGGCACGGTCCCAAGCACCGCACACAACAGGCAGACAGCTGCTACGATGCACACAAAATACTTTTTTTTTTTTTAATTAAGAAAAAAAGCTGCTTTCACCCACAAGCACACGAACACATCCTGAATTCCTAACAGGCACCAAAAGCTTGGCTGTGGTTAGATGAGGGATGCTACATCCCGCCCCTCAGCCCAGTTAACTGCAGCAAGGTAAAGAGAGCTCTGCTGCTTTGTAGATAGAGCTCCATCAGTCTGAACAGTTCTCTTCTCATGCGAGGAGGCTTTATCATACCTCAATCAGCTGCCAAGATCAGGCAATCCTATAGCAGATGTGGAACAGTACATTATAATCCCAGTTCTCTGCTGGATTCTGTATACCCCAGGGCAATGGAGAAGTATGACAATAAAACCAGCAGAAGCTCCCAGCATTCAAGGCTACCAGGCACATTTTTAGAGGCTGTAATAAAACGCAAAATATCCTTGAAGACACCAGATTCAAACAGAGGAGGCAGGACATGCTCCCCAGCCGAGTAGCAGGGATAAAGCTGCTGATGGGATGAGGGGACAGATGGCCTCCAGCTGTCACAAGCCGCCGCAGAAGCCAAGCCTGGCCTTGCCACATCTCGACTTTTGCAGCCCAAATTTCTGCATTTGCAATCCTTTACTGCTGCAGGTGGTAGCCACCTAACCGCTGCGATCACTTGCCCGTTACCAGCAGGCACCAAAGAGCGTCTCTGTGTTAGCGCCGATTTCATCTCTTTCTCAGTGGGTCCATCAGAAGCCGGAGCCTTTGGCATGGGGACTGACCGGCCACGTGCACTGGCTTGTTCCACACAGATGACAAATTAATGGTGCTACTGGAAGCTGGTGGGGCTGCAGCTGGCCGGGTCACATTCCTCAGCAGAAGAAAGCTCCCCGTTTCAAATGTGCTTGTGGAGAGACACTCAGCTAAAGCCACTAGCGGCATTGCAAACCCTTGTGCAACTCACGTTCTCTGGGAGCCAGCTCTTTCTTCCCAAGCCTTAATAGTTCTCATGCTTTGCAGTGATAAATAACGATGATGTGATCTGCAGAGCGACTTTGGATCAGAGATCTGTTTGCAGATACCTTATCTCAGCCCACAGGAGCCTGTACACACACTTCCCCTCGCCACCTGCCTCGGTGCAGACGCAAGCTCCGGGAAGGAGATCGCCTCATCGCAGCAGCCTGAGCCCTGCTCCCCACCGAGCTCAGTTCAAGAGGGAAGGGCTCAAGCCACAACTCGGGCACGAACTGCAAAAATCTCCTGGCTCGGGCCCACCTAGCTGAAAGCACTGCTGCCAAAGTGTTATGCAAACATCTTCAAAAGGCATCCAAGCTGCTTAGCAGCCCACCTCTACACTCCAAACTTCACGCTGACTCCAAAAAAAACCCTAGATCCATTAATTATTAGCGAGATGGGGAGTCTAAAGATATTTTCAAAAAGAAAGTCTCCCAAGTCACACAAGCAAGTGGAAAACCACGTGCGTCACCCCCGTGCTGGGGGCGGCGACTGCTCCTGGTTATCTCAGGAGGAGACTCGAATTCCTACATGCACAAACAAGAAGCCCACAGGCTGAACTGCCAGCCGGGGCTTGCAGATCTATCTTTCCCAGGCTCATTGTAAGCCTTGCACTACACTTTTATCCTAAGTGGATCCAAAGGAGGAAAAAAAAAAAACATCAGAAAAACCTTTATGCAAGACAGAGCACAGTTCACCAAAGGGAGGAAATACTGGCTTTTATTAAATCACAAGTGGCAAGTAGGTACATTATGTGGGAGTTTCAGGCTGATCCTATAATTCTGAGATATTTACTTCCAGACAGAGCTGTTTATAACTGAAAACAATGTTGCCATACACCAAACCATCCTCAGATGTGCTTTCTACGGAATTCTGCCCACGAAAAAAGCCAATAGGTCAGTGGGAAAAGAGGGGAAAAAAGTACTTCAGTGAGTGCTGACCCTTGTGTTTGGAACTTCAGGCCAGACGAGCGCAGTTCCCAGGCCTCCCCCCGCAGCATCCTGCCATGCCATGGTCCCGCTGCCAGGGGATCCCAAGACAGCAGCAAAGCCAAAGCCCCTGCCTGTGGGAGCTGCCACGCACACACCTCTGTCACCGACACCTCTACCATGGCCATCCTGCACCAACAGTCACAAGCTAACCCATGCCAGGCGTTAGCCCTGGCGATTTTCTCAGCCTCGGTGTCTTTCGTCCCTGGCTGTGGCCTTGTTGGGTCACTGTGGGGTCGGTCGCTCACCCAATGCAGCCCTGCTTAAGGGCGCTTGAATTTGCTTCAGACTTCCCCCCACACACCCCATCTTCCTAAAGCTCTGCTCCCTGAAATCAACTAAATTTATTGGTCTCTAAAAACATTTATAGGAACTTCAGCCCAGAAATGAGCAGTGCTGGCACCTGCACCTCCGAGGGGCAAGGCCATATCAGTGACAGCTCAGAGCCGTGCCAACAGACCACAGCAGTGACCACACCAGCCTGTCTTCCCCGCTGACCTGAGAGCAGAGAGGAGGTGACTCAACTTCCAAGGCGAAGTAAACAGCACCAGGCAGGTCAGCAGACCGGCTCTGTGACTGCAGCACCCCAATCAACACACTGGCTCTGGGCCTGTGCTTCAGCAAGGAACGCCTACGGCCCAGGTGCTCGTGCTCCACATCATCATTAGTCACAGATGCACGTCTGAGTTTTGGTTCTCCAAGGTGTCCCCTACAGCCCTAGGCTCTCTGGTTGCTACTGCCTGAAAATACACTTGCCTGCCTCAGAGGACTTCTGCCTTTCCAGAGGGGACAGCAGGTTATTTGGAGGCTCATAGGAAGTTCCCAAGAGAACAACATAGGCACTCCCTGTGCTGCAGGTTTTCGATGGAAGTGATCAGTGAAAGCCCCCGAACACTGAACTCCTTCACAGGGAGCCTCCGGGGCCCCTGTCAGGCACAACACGCACACAGACGGCTTCAGGAGCAGCGAAGGTGTGCAGAGGGGCAAGAACTGCCCCATACACAAAATGAAAGGGCACACCACAAAAACAAGGCCTCGTGCCTTGCCAGGAATGCTCCAAAAGCAGGCGCCCAAAGTTGCAGTGCTGGTGAGCACTGCCAGCTTTAGAAGCAGGATCCAGGCAATTCTGTGAACGATGCCAGCAGGGCACAGATACCATAGCAGCATGACTGAGGGGGTTCTGCGTTCAGAAATGCAGCTGGGCTAGAAATATACTGGCACGGGTGACTGTGCAGGATGGCGTGGCTGGGTGGACAGGGTAGATGTATAATTGAGACAGGCTGTGGTTTCAGTCACAGAAAAAGGCTTCATCTCCTAAATCCGTGCTGAAAATGACTGCATCCCTGCCTTCTGCTCCCAGAGCCCATTTCCTTCTCCAAAACCCACCAGGGTCACTCTCCCGTAAGTGAGAGATAACATATCTTACAGCATTACACAGGACATTAATTTCCATTTCAAAGGAGGCTCAGCACAGCAGTTGAAAATTGTATTGGATTCGGTACAGAACAGCACACTGCCCTGTTTTCTCCAGTTGCCAATTGCACCAAAGCAATCAGCTAAACACAACAGCTGTGATGGTGCTCAGCTGAGGATAAACCACATATGTTTATATACAGCCTAGATCATGTTAATATGAATCAATCCAATTCTGCTTCTGATTAACAAAGGTTTATAAAGGGCCTCAGAATGTCACCAGGACTCTTATTCTCCTCTCTGCTTTACAGTTCATCCCAAGCATATCTCCTTGCATTTGCAGGAACTTGTTTAAAAGAACATGTGCACTAGGTCCCAAGCAGGCCCACGCCCCATTCCCCTCCCAGTCAAAACACGCTAATAAGCAAGCAAACACCTCATCTTTCTACCAAGTCACCATTTGAATCCTCATCTACACTAAATGCTTGCCTTCTGGTAACAAGACAACCTCTCCTCCGCAGAGGAAGGAGCGTGTCCCCTTAGAGGAGCACTGCAAGCACTCGCAGTGCCCTGCAGAGCCCTGGCAGACCCTCAGATGAAGAGGAATACAAAGCTGGTGTCTTTCCTCAACAGAGACAGTAACACAAGAGTGCCAAACATCTTTCTTTGAAGGACTGGGCTGCAAGTCGCACCGATTTCCATTACAGAGCTCTACCGCATTAAAAATACAATAATAACCTACCAAACCTCTCAAGGCTCATATCATTTGAGAAAACGCTCTTTGCTGCAGACTGGCAGGGAAAAAAAAAAAAAAAAAAAAAACCCTGCCACACACCGAGATCATCTTTCAGAGCCTTAGTAGCCTAACAAGTGTCAAGAGAGTTTCTTCCCATGCAGCTGGCCCTGCATCCCCATCTGCAGAGGCTGGGAAAGGAAACCCATTCCCAGGAGAGCTCCACAGCCCCTCCTTCACTCCCACCACGTGCATCCAAGCGCCTAAGCCCTTCCCACAGTGCAGGTGCCACCCTGCAGGCTGATATAGCACCCAAATCCTGTGGCTGCTCTGGGAGCAGGAGGGACAGACACCTCCCATGTGTGCCAGGCTACGGCCAGGACTAGAACGCGTCCCCACCTGCATTTAAAGGAAATAAGCAGTGCTGTTTGCTGATGTTCACAATCTGCACTTCTTAAGTAATAGGAAAGGCCTTAGAGTCAAACGCCTCCCCCTAACAGCAGTTTATTGCTTAACAGTGTCCTTTGACTCCATCCATCGTAGGTGGACTGTCCCACAGGAACAGGCACTGCCCCTTGTGCTCATCAGTAACTCCTCACTCAACTGCTTCCTCCACCTGCTCCGCAGGGCTCCCAACTCCCACACACTATCCCCCGGGACCACGCAGCTCAGGATGCCTCCCTGCCCTCATCAGTGCTCGCTGGTCCCACACCTTCCCCGTTCGTTACCCACAGCACAGAAAGCACTGGCAAGCCTCTGCCATTAGTTGCTCTTGCTATTCATTACACATGTGCAGAACACATCCCACTGCTCTGAGGGAGCAGTGTGCATATTTAAGAAGACAAAATACAAAACATAGCTGAATCTTAATGAATCCACTGCTTTGCCACGAGAACTGAATGGCACTGTGCAGACCCTGCCAGGAAAAAAAAAAAAAAAGGCAAAAAAAAAAGCTACACAATATTTAGCTTGTGATATGATCTTTAACATCACTTTAGCAGTACATCACTACTGTGCCTATCGGGCCTCTAAAGCATCAATTGTAAGTAGGAAACGAATCAAAATGCAATAGGAGATACAGAACCAGCTGTGTCAGAACACTGCATTACTCGCATAGCAGAGTCAGAGAACATACAGTCCTGGCAAAAATTAACTTCCACAGTATGATACCTTGGCATATCAGGTCCCCACCACGGAAGGACTAGGGAACAAGGGCTATTAACTTGAATGCATCTGCTGAGCTCTAAGCACACCTGGGCAGTTCGAGGGTAACGAGTCCAGGTGGGGTCAGGCAGAAACATACTTGTTGAACTCTATGCTCTTCTCTGAAGTGTTCAGGCAGCCCAAGTTGGGCAGTGGCTATGAGCAGAACCCTATTTCCTCCCAACAGATAAAGCTGTACTGCAAACTTGTTCGGTACAGTGCAAGTGCTGGAATCACCTCCTCCGGGGGAGACTTTTACAAGCCAGCGGCACCAAAATCGCAGAGCACCCCAGGCGTGGGCACTTCACCAGCCTCCCTTCCCTCCTCCTCCGCTCCCCGGAGCGGTTCCCCGGCGCTGCCCGCATTGCTGCGGGGCTCGGCCGAGCCGTTCCCAGCCGCTGTGACCCCCGGGGGTAGCGGGGAGGCCGGGGCGCTGCCCTGCCCTCCCTCCAGCCCGATTTGCATTCAGAAACCAGGACACCGATGTCGCGCCTGGGAGGGCAGGAAGTCTGCGCCGACGGGCGATTTAGGAAGAAAAAACGGAGCAACCTTAGGGAAATCCAGGGGCTGCAGCAAGCGAGCCACGGCGGTGCTCCTTGGCCCCGAGGGGGACCGGTCCTGCGTGGGGAGCCCCCGCGGTCCCCGCCGCTCCCTGCCCGGGGCAGGTGCCCGGGGAGCCGCAGCTCCGCGCCCCCCGCCCCGACCCCCTGCGGGACTCGCCCCGCTCCCATCCCCGCCCCACTCGCGGGGCTCGGCTCCCCGGGGAGCTGCCTGCCGCCCCCACGCGCGGACACTCCCCCCCACCGGGGTTTCTCCACGCGTGAAAACAGAGACCCCCCCCCCCATTTCCCAAAACCCCTTCCCCACCACCGCCGGAGCAGGGGAGCGCGGCGGGTCTCGGACACGCGTGGCGCCCCCCCTCACCTCTGCATTTCTCCATGGGGGCTGCGGGACACGGCGCTGCCTCCGCTCCGCTCCGCACCGCTCCCGCCCCTCCGCCGCCGGCGCCGGATCCCGGCCCGGGCCGCCCCCTCCCCGCCCCTCCCCGCCCCGCGGCCGGGGCTCCGCTGTGGGCACGGGCAGCCGGCAACCTGCGGCCGCCGAGGGCACCGGGAGCCGGGAACGGCCCCAGGGGCACGGCGCTGCCCCGCCCCGCAGCGCCGAGCCCGGCTCGTCCCGAGGGATTTCCCCGCCCGCGGGTTCCGGCGGAGCTTTTCGCGGCAGAGCGCCGCAGGCACGGCGAGCGGGAGTCGGGTCCGAGGGTGATGTGCCGTTCGTGAGGGCGCTGCAGGAGTGTGATGCTGCTTCTGTCAGTAATGCGAGCGTTATGGGCCCGCACAAAAAAGACGTGGCGCTGTTGGAGACGCTCCAAAGGAGGCCACGAGGATGCTCAGAGGGCTGGGGCACCTCTCCTGTGGAGACTGGCTGAGGGAGCTGGGGTCTTCAGCTCGGAGAAGAGAAGGCTCCTGGGGCAACTTACAGCAGCCTTCCAGTACCTAAAAGGGGCTGTAGGAAAGCTGGGAAGGGAATCTTTGTCAGGGAGCATAGTGGTAGGACAAGGGGTAATGGCTTTAAACTAAAAGAGGGACTGACAGATGCCACTGAAGGATGAGGGTGACACCAAGGCCATGTTTTTCTGAGGTTAGCCTTGACCCTCAAGGGACTCACAGACTTTGGGGCTTGGGCCTTGCTTAGCACTTTAAGTGTGGGCAGGAAGACGGTGGTGTAGCCCACAATGGAAACATACCTCTTCTTGCAGAGACCTGTTTCCACTGTGGGACAGGTGGGTGGGCTCTCCAAACCATACAGCTCCTTGCACCTTTGCTCGGCTCTGCAAGCCTATCTCTGAGGCGCACACACGTCTGAAGAGCCTGGAGTGCTCAGAGATGTTCATTTCCACTTCAGCTGAGTAAAATGGTGGGGGGGAGCATCATCATTTCTGAGCGATTGCTGGGCCATGGAGTCAGCAAGCACAGGGCAGTGAGTTAGGCAAAGGCCAAGGAGAGGCTCACAGAACCCCCATTTCCCAGCCTGCCTGGGTCCCTGCCTGCCCCTCCTGCCCCCACCCTCCAAGGCTATGCTTGCTGGCAGTGACATCTCACAGGGCATCTGTGTCAGGTGGAACTGCAAAGCGGCTTTTACCGCATGGAAACATCCCCAGTGAGAACAAATTTTGATAAAGGGCTATTGCTGCTCAAGGAAGCTGAAGGTGGAGCACATCCCGTCTCTTGCCAGTACACAACCACCACACAAATGGAGAGGCAAGCCAAGAGTGTGAGCCATCAGATCCAGCAGCCTCCAATGACTGGAGGAAAAACAGGTTAAATAAATACATCCGTCACTAGGAATACTTCTCTTACAGCCCTTTCCAGCAAGTTCTTGGCTGTGGTTTTCATAATCTAGCAGTGTGGCCCTGATTTTGCAAACTTTTAAAGCCTGCCTGTGCCTCAAAGCAGGTGAGTAGTCATTCTGAACTCAGCAAGCCTAATTAAGGATAATAACAGTTAAACAAACTAATTAAAGATGATTTGAAACATCAAGACATCAGATACCTGAGATTCCTGTCTTCAGGCCCCAGAGGCTTTATATCCCCTGCTTGTCCCTTGCGTTCCCCTCCTGGCCGTGATAAGGACACACTGGTGCCCCAGTACTGCTGGCCAGGCCCATGGCAATTGGTGGGGTAGTGACAACGAACATAATGGCAGAGGATATAAATTCTCCCTGTTTGTCCCCTTTCTCTTGCAGTGTAAACTACCTAGAATACTTTGGAACACATTTTTTTTTTTTTTTCTTCAAACAGGCTGTTGTATTCCAGGGTTTAACAAAACTGGGAAATGTGCAGACCCTGCTTAGTGCAAGGAGCTAATACTCCCAGTGTTGGTGCTGAAATCAGAGTTTGCTGCTTTGTCCAGGCAGAGCAAATACTTGTGTGCCGGTTTTCATGACGGAGCTCCTTGGAGCCAATAAAATAACATCCGTCTACACGTGTATCCATGTATTTCTTGCTTTTTTCCTCCTTATTATTAGTGGCAATTGCAGACATCCATAATAAGCTTCTGCCTCTTTTCAAGGGAGATATTTCATGTGGTAAATGCCATTGCCAGGTGACTTACTGCAGTGCTCTGTGACAAATCCCAGCAACCCGCTCAGGAGCACGAGCCTCAACCCAACTTCTTTCCCCAGAGGTAACATTTGTGGGTGCTTTACAGCAGACCTGACCTGTCCCCGCTTCCAGGAAAGCATGCCAGGGCTCAGTCAGTGAAGAAAGGGCCAGAAGCAGCAGGAGGCAGACCCATCACTGTCTGGGATAGCGTAACTGATGCAAGCAAAGCTACTTGGCGGAAGAGGAGTGAGTACTCAGTTGGAGAACAGGACATGAATCCTTCACTTCAGGAGATTTTCAAGCATGCTGACTATGGGTATGCCTTTTGAGGTCTTCCTATTTCCCTGTGAAGCACCTCATGATTCTGGCCATAAAAGAGATGGCCAAATTCTTCCCCAGCTTCAACCGGCCTAACACTGGTGTTGCTCCACTGACTTCTGCCCAGCCATTTCTGACTTTTTCCAGTGAAAGGCAAGACAATCAGACCTAACACACACACACAAAAAAAAAGAAAAAAAAAAAAAGCTGTTCAGCTGCTCAGCTATACAAAAACTTCATGGCTGATGCATTCCAGCAATGTTTTGGATTCCCTCAGACATTAACTGTTTCAAAAGAGCATAGCTGGGAAGAGAGTGGCTGGAGGGAGGGGGGGATTTCCCATTAAGGACAGCAGGACCAGATGTCTTTTTGATGAGCTTCTCTTGGCTTTCTATTCTTTGACATTTCCTTTGCAGTCGTTGAGTCCAAACTGCTTCTAGAACAAATTAGAGAGAGCTCTAACAGCATGGATGACTTTCTCTCCCCTGATAGATAGAGTACCTACCTCTGGCCAAAGTATGAGACATGCTGACTGGACAGTGTTCTCAACTGCCTGGGCATTTATTCATCCTGGAGCCATTCCTTCATCACACTTATTTTCCACTTCAGACCTATGTTTCCCTCCAGAGAAGCCCCTCAGCTTTCCTTTGGCAGTGTTCAATACCAGTAAAAGAACTAAAAACATTCTTTTTTCCACTCCATATGGGCATGCTCCCACCAGCAGACCTCACTGGGTATCAACACACTGCATTTCAGCATATAATGCTCACAGCCACCATGGGACGTGTCTTTCAGCTTCCTAAGAGTTTCTGATACAGGTTTCTGATATGTAATTAGCCATGGTCCTAGTTTTTGAGGGGACGGGATAGGAAATCAGGGCTTTCAGTGGACCAAATATTACAAATCTCATCCACACATGGATTTTACTGGTAAGCCAATATGGAGTAATCTCTCTCCTAAGTCGGTACAAAAAACCTGTGTGGACTATAATGCTGTCAATGGAGGACTTGCCTTGACAGAGATGACCTCTTGGCATCTTTCAGCACCACTAAAACTTACCCAAGTGAGAGGAAAAACTGGTTTTATTAAAATATGGGAAACATTAATTTTTACATCTTGCTACATTTTCATTAGGATCTTTTAAAGCCTCTTCCATCGTCACCACAACCACCACAACCTGTGGTCTGATGTCAACTGTGAGCTCACAGAAGGCTATTTATTCTGGCATTTTCCCAAAAAGGTGTTTTTTTTTTTTTTTTTTTTTTTTTCCAGTCCGCAGCTTTTCTTTAGGCCTTAACCACTTCCACCAAGCCAAAGTCAATAAGTAGAACACGCTTCAGAGGTCAGCGCTGCTGAAGTGGCAAAGTTAAAAAACAAAAACAAAACAAAAAAAAAAAAAACAGAACCTGTAATTCCTACAGGAGAGCACCAACAAACTGCAATTTCTTCCAGTCATGGCTAAGTACTACGGAGAAGCCCCTATGCCTGCTAATAATACTAGATCTCAGGGTATGTCAGACTACCTGACAAAAAGGAAGCAACCACACGGTAGCAGATCTCATCTGTATCACTCGAATCTCCCATTTTTATTTATTTTTTTGTTCTGTGAAAGGAGACTTTAATTAAGAGTCAAGAAGTCAGCCTCAGTAAATACCAAAAGAGCTCTTTCCCTTTTCTCATGTAGACCAGCAGAATTGAATTTCTTCTGCCTTCGCCGCTATCATTAAGTATTCTGTTTAAATAGGCCAGCTTCATGCCATCCATAATGAAGTTATAGTGTATTGCTCTGTTATGAAGGATGAAGCTGTTGTGTCCTACGGGGAGAAAAATCGCTGTAATCCAACTTTCCTTTTGAAAAGGCCTAATGTATCCACATGAGATCTTCTGGCAGAGACAACTGAGAGAATATAAATAGAAGCTTAAAAGAAGAAGGAGGGGAAGGGGAAAATAACTCCAACAGGGCTGAGTAGCTGAAATTCGCAAGTTTAATAGGAAGATGGATGACTGAAGAGCCTGTTCTGTGACACAATTAGGACTTTATGTAGGCCTTTTTCAATTATTTGTAGCTGACAAAATATCGCACAAAGGCTGTTTCACACTGCAGGCCAGGTGCCCAGAAATGTGTGTTTTTTTGGAGGGGGTTGGACTGGGAGAGCCGCCCAGGGGCACAGGCCATGAGGGTCGTCACAGGCGAAGCTGGGAGATGGTGTGCGTCACCCCATGCACAAGTGGCAGGAGCCAGGAGTGTCCCACGGTGCCTGAGGGCCCTGGACACCCAAGCCCTGGTCTGCCTTTCCCCAAGGAGCACAGGGCTGCAGCCGTCATCCCCAGGCCCCAGCAGCTGCAGGGTGGGAGGTGAGCATACGAGCATGTCCACCTCAGGCTGCAGCTCTCCTGTCCTTCCCTCAAGCAGAGGCACTGAGGAGACATGTGGGTTCTGCTACAGGATGAGGTTTCTGCTAAAGAGTAGTTCTCGGTACTAAAGTTATAGCAAGAGATCTTGTCTCAGGGCCTTTCTGGTGCAGGTTCTGTCCTGCCGCTTCTCACTGGCTGCCCACCAAACACTATTTTTGTGTATTCTTGTGGCATTTCCTTTCTCACCGAAAAGTTAGCTACCACAGCTCAACCTTCAAGGAAGGTTGCTTGAAATAACCTGAATAGCTTTGCATGCAGCTGCTCCAGTGCTGCAGCTGAAGATGCTGACATCCAGCAGAAGAGTGGTGGTGAGATGTAATGGCTTTAGCATCTCCCATGAGACCTGCAGAAGATCTTACCAAACCTTCACGCTTTAAGTGCCTTTAATTTGTTTCGGTTTACTTCAATCCCTCAGTGAGATCATCTGACCAAGGACATTTCATTTCAGGCTGAAAATGCCCAGAGGGGAGTGGTCTAGCAACTTAAGTTTGGATGAGCTTCCCTGGATGTCCCCATGAGGAGAAGGACGAGTGGCAGCCTGGGGCCTGCAGAGGGATAAATCCTGCTGGGGCAGAGCTCCCCTTCCCTGGTGTCAGCACCAGGGCCATGTTAGCTGCATACTGACCCCAACAGCTTGCTGGTACAACTGAACCTGACTCCACTTTTCCTCACAGGGTCAGTCTTTGAGCTGGTTTGTGCACCCGATTGGGTGGCTGCTCAGCCTGCCCCTGTGGTAGTGTTTTTGTCACTGGGACTGGTAAAACACGGGGAAGCTCTCCTGGGGTCCTCCACTGGGATCGCTTCGGGGGCAGAAGGAGCACAAATGCACTTTTCAGGAAGTGGAACAATTGATCAGCTATGGAAAAAACAAATCTTGAATGCCAGGCATTGGCAGCAAGGTCGGCATGTTGCAGTGGTGTGCTTGGGGCTGCCTGTGTGCAATGGCAGATCTTGTTTATGATACAGTATTTCTTGTCCTCAACAGATGTGCCAATTACCTACTTTTTTTTTCTCTCTCTTTTTTTCCCCTCTTTTTTTTCCACAAAACTAGCCAGTAAGAGCATTACTGTTTTTTGTTTTGTTTTGTTTTTATTTATTATTATTTTTAGGTGTGTGAGGAGGTAGGGGGAACAGCAAAAGCCACAACATGAAAATAAAACACACTTCTACATGATTCCAAATATCTGGCCTCCTTCCTCCTTCCTCCCACAGTATCTGTACTCTTAAATGCATCATTACTAAGGGAATTATTAATGTAGTTGCATCAATAAATCTTACTTAAAAGTCCTTTATATTGAAGTCATCATTCATCTAGCAGGGACTCCTCTGTAAATGATAATTAGGGTAAGAGCTAACTGAGATATCACAGAGTTTGCTCCTGGCAGTCATTTAGCATCCAGCATGGTATCAAGGCTGTAAAGTAAGCATTTCTCAGCAGCAGTTCATTCATTGTAAAACTTGTTTTGATTATTAGCTTGTCTCCTGTTTCACAGCAAACACTTCGGTTCACATAAAGACCTCAAAGCATCAGTGTCAATGAATTCCTTGAATGGACTCAGCTGCATTTTGTTTGCTCTGCAGTACGTAGACTACTTCCAGAAGAGTCAGCCAACGTGGAGCACTATTTCGGGCAGCCTCACTGGGCTCATCCTGAAAAGGGTTGGTTCTACAAGCAACTCTTCTCTCCAAAACCCGGTGCTATGGGGGCTGGGATATCCCAAATGATACACGCTTCTTAATGACTGCTTAATAACAGAAGGTGTGAATGTGCTGCTGGAACCGCAGCACTAAGGGAGGGTTATCACCTCTGTCACCAAATCAAGACTGTAATTTCATGACATAACGTGTCATAATCCCTCGCAACTCAAAGTATTCTGCTCTAATGCTCTTCATACCCCATTGCCCACTTGTGCCCACCCCTTCTTTTGTGCCAGTACAACTGTTTTGTGAGGCCACTGCATTCACCAAAGGAGGGAACTGACTCCATTAAAAAAAAAAAAAAAAAAGGAAAAAAAAAAGAAAAAAAAAGTATGGAACAAAATAAGAAGTAAAAATTGTTTTCTTAAGCAGGATCAGTTCCCGAATGTCAGGGAGAGCGACCCCACAAGCAGTCATGCTGACATATCTGATGGCAGGAAGGAGCTGTGAGGCCGTGGGAATACCTTGAGCTGGCTGAGCAGCCCAGTCCTTCGTCTTATGAAACCACAGCCTGAGGAGGGACGGCTCTGTGCTGCTTTCCGGCTGCCTCGTTCTTCCTTTCCCCCAACCCGTGGGCCCCCATCACTACCATGGCTACGTCCAGTCCAGGACGTACATTTTAATCTGCAGTGTGTATACAAAAGAGAACTGGAAGCAGTGGCTGTCTGAGACCCACCTGACCTTTGGACGTACAGCAAGCTTCCTGTTCCAGGGCTGCCGGCTCTTTAATCTCCAAGTCCTTAAAAATACGAGTGAGCCTATGTGAAAAAATGCTTTGTAATGGGAACTCCTGGAACAACTTCCCTCTCTCGCCCTCTCACTGAGCCATAGAAAACAGTAAATATCTCTCCCAAGAGTCCTTTCTTACAATAGAAAAATGGCAGGCCAGATTGAAGTTTCATTTCCCAGCCTCAGACTCAGCAGTGGACAGCACAAAAGCTAGAGAATAAAAAAGCAAGGGGAAAAAATGCTCTTGTTCATTCAGAGTGAGAGAGATTTTTGGTGGGGAGCGAGCTTCTTGGGACAGCAGAGCAAGCCACACTTGGGAACTGGGTTTCTCTTTTTGCAGGAGGAAGTGGTCTTGGACTATATACTTGACAGCAAATTAGCACTGACATTTGACTTGTTTTGATCTGAGCTATTTACAGTGGTTTTATCTGTGTATTTTTGACATGCTGTGAAGATTCCCATTGCCAGATGCCTCGCGATGGCTGTAGGATGCAGCGCATTCCTCAGCCATTACTCAGGGGTCATAAACCTCACATTATTTGTGGGGAGGAGGGAACAGGGAAAAATGGTCTAACAATTAAAAATGAAAAAATGAAAAAATGAAAAGAAAAAGAGAAACCTGGGACTTAGATTTCACTGGGCTTGTACATTTAACTGGAAAGAAATTAAAAAATGCAATTAGGGTGGCTGCCACTGTCACTCTGTGGAGCCGGTGACTGGACCAGAGCCTTGTGTACTTGCTCTGTGCACAGGAGACGTTCATGGAGATGAAATTCCCAACCACTATGGACTGAGGCAGATTGAAACACAGCAACTGCTCCCTCACCCTGCTGGGTCCAAGGCCCCCCTGGGAGCTGCTGCTCAGGACCTCCAGACCATGCTGGCTGGAGGCATTCTAGGGCTAGCACCAGATGGTAACTCTTGCTCTGTTGCTACAAGGAGGGAGCTGAGACCTGGGAAGTGGACTTTTCATAACTAAATGAGACATTCAAAAGGAGGACTTTCTTTCTTTTCTAGGTGCCTGGGGCTGCAGGGTGGCAGGCAGGGAATGGGGTCCTGCCCTGCAGAGCAGTGAGGGAAACATCTCCTGGTTGTCAGGTGTGGAAGAGAAGACGGGGAACGTATTACCTGCAGGGCACAAATCCTGATGCTGCAGGGGCTTTCTGTAGGCTCAAGGATGCTGTGCAGGGTGAAATTCTTCACTCAGAGGGTGGTGAGGCCTGGCACAGGCTGCCCAGAGAAACTGTGGATGCCTCATCCCTGGAAGTGTTCAAGACTAGGCTGATGGGGTTTTGAGCAACCTTGTCTGGTGGGAGGTGCCGCTGCCCATGACAGGGGTTGGAGTTAGATGATCTTTAAGGCCCCTTCCAACCCAAGCCATTCTGTGATTCTGTGACACGTGCTGTACCATTTCTGCCCTTGAACAGAGAGCTGCAGCTCAGATGATCAATGGCCTGAAGCGTGATTCTTTCACACCCCCTCTGAACTTCTTTTAGGATTGATCTCCAGTGGCTTCACTTCAAAGAGTAACACCACAACATACCTCCCCTCCCCTTTAACATTAAGCCCCAAAGCCAGTCTTAATGAGGCTCCAGTGCAACTGCAGGAGGCTCGATTTAATTAAGTGATGTTCAGGAGGCCATCTATTTACAGCGCAGTGCACGCATAGCACCCTTTCCAGGGGCTACCTACACGCCAAGTCTCTGGACATTTCTCTCTTCTTAGGCAATGATGGGAATTGCTACAGGTCCTTCTGAGATGCGGTGTGTTCTGCCCTGCTGCTGCTGTGGTCTGCTGGAGACCTGGGCGTTCAGCACACACGGACGATTTGCAGCCCTGTCTCCTGGAACAGCATCTTCCCCATCTTCTGCACCCAGACCAAGGCTGGGGAGAGTTAAACTCCAGGTAGTTGGGCAAACACTCAACTTAAAATACTAAGACACAGAAATACCCTGTCAGGGATGAAAATTTTAGCTGAACTCACAAGGACAGAGAAAGGAAATTATTTAGATCATGAAGCCAATGCAGCGGGATGACCTAGCTGACCTTGCTGATATCTTGGGTCCTTTTAAACCACAAACTAACCGCACAAAATTAAGACTCCTATGTGGTTTGCATAAGTAGATATTTTACTGACAGGAAACTTGTTGTCATTTCTCAAGTCTTGTGAGAATTCTACTGAAGCCATGCCATTTTTTCATCCGTCTTGGTCTGGTCAATGATGTCTCGCCTCTCTCTGCGCATCTTGTTCTGTAAGAAGACTTTGATACAACTCTGCAAGGTGAAAAAAAGCAACGAAACAAATAAATGAGGCTACATGAATCCGGCAATTAAGAATAAAGCTCCAAACTTTATTCATTGACTTGAGTACAACAGTGATGCAGATTACAGTGGCACAGGAGTGCAGTATGTGCTGTTTGCAGTATGACAGTGGAAACACTAATTGTACAGAACAGCAACCCAGCTCAACTTTTCATTATGCATACAAGCAGACTTACTGTACAGACAAGACATTGATTCACTTTTACAGAGAGACTCAAGAGCTGTCTCACAGATGAATGGGAAACACAGGGACACCTCCCCGAAACGCTGGTTTGTAATGTGTGGAGGGAGGAGAAAAGAAAAATAAAACAATAAAAATCCTATTGCCAAAATCTACCGACTTAAAGGAAAATATACCTTTGAAAAACTAGTTTCAGTTTCCAAAGCTTAAAAAATGTCCCCAGCTGTAAGGCCCCCTCGCAGGAAGAGCTGTCAGCAATGACCAGGTGGCACTGCTGGGACAAGACAGATCCAGCAGGGACACACAGAGCTGGCTGCTGCGGGCGTGCACAGCAGTCAGACACTTTCCTGGTCCTGCCAGATGAGAAAGAACCCGCTCCCAAGCGTGTGGATGTCAGTGAGAGGCCCCGCTGGTGTCAGTGGTTTTGCATCTGGGGATAGTGCTTTCTGCAGGGTGTCCAGTGGGACCTGTCAGTGCCCAAGGGAGCCAGACTCAGCCTGGTAAGGCACCGCTGGGATTCGCGCAGCTGCTTCTGCAAGTCTTTAACACCTCATCTCCTAATGTCTAGGAGGAAGGTCCTGTGGCCTCAGCTTTGCAAGTCCTAGGAGCAACACCCGTATTAACTACAGTGATTTCTGGCCAAGCAGATAACTGCTTGCCTTCAGTCATCTCTTTTTACCTCAAAAGAAAGACCACAGCACATGTGGAAGTATTACCTCTTCATACGGACAAGCATTTTTTAGGAAATCATTAGCAGAAATCTATTTCCCTGTTAAAAGCTCTTTGGGCAACAGATAATTTATTTTGCATACAGGCAAACAACATTAATGGCCAATTACATTCCCACTTCCTGCACTGATGCTCACATTAAAATTAATAACACTCACTCCCTCCATGCCAAATGCAAGCATCACACAGCTCCTGCCAGCAGAATTGTCTGACTAAAAATTCAGTATCTTTTTTTTTAGTGATAGATTTTTTGTCCTGCACTTTATTAAGCACTAAATAGGTGTGTGGGAGAAATCAGACAGCAACACTCACCAGCCAGAGCAGTCCTGCAACCCGCAGCGATGAGGGTGTTCCTACACTAGAAGAGAAAGTTCTGCCATCACAGTGGTCAGTCACTCCCTCCAGCTCTTAATTACATAGCAATGGGGTAAAAACATACCACATATTGTCGGGATCACTTCCTCCATATGTCTACCCTGAAGAATATGGACTCCAGAAGATGTGTGGACAGGGCCACAATGTTTGGCAAAGGCCTGGGCCGTGCCCTGAATGTGAAAGGGTGCTGCGGGATCAAGCCCTAAGTGTCTTTGCTATGGCAAATGGATTGGCATTTCAGAACAGATCAGTTGATTTTTATTGCTTCCTGTACATGCTTTGTTCATCATCATTATCATCGACTTTTTTAGCACCACAGGTAATTTCCAGGATGCTGACGTCCTCCTCTACAGATAAATTCAGAAGGAAAGCAATGAAATGTGGAGTGGGAGAAAGGCTGATTTCCATTTAGTCTGTATTTACAAGGCTATGGCCCAAATGGGTCAGGATCTCCTAACTGCTGCTAAGTCAGGAACAGCCAAGGTAAGTCACTCCACGCTGAGTTTGGAGGATGTTCTTATATTCTTACTGTTCTGGGGATCCATTTTTTCCATCACTTGTTGTAATAGCTTCAGAACATTAACTTCGGCATAGACGCTTATAATCTACAGGTGCTCCAAACTTGATTTCCCCAAAGTTTGAAATAGGTAGCACAAGCTGGCATGCATTTTCTTCTAAATTTGCTAAATATCACACTGGCAAACCCTGGAGAAAGCAAGCCTATGCCAGCTGTCCTCCTTCCCAGAACTAAACACTTCTCCATCCATTGACATTACCTGACATAGCAGAAACACCCCCGGAGCAGCAATGACTTACAGAAAGGGACTTCACTTCAAAATGTGTCTAACTTCAGAGTAACACTTTCACAGAAGAGACCTCTAGTGACCTCCCCCGAAAAGCAGGGTGTCTGAACTGCGTGGCTGAAAAAGGATTTCCACATTGCGACAGGGGAAGGGCAGTGAGCACTGCAGCGCTGGCCCCACAGAGACTTGGGACCATTCAGCTTGGTACGACCAGACGACCCCGTCTAGACAGAAGTACAAGCATTACCGGAGCCACCGAGCTATCTCGTCCCACATGCAGCTGTAAGAAACTTACTGTTTTCCTAGTCTAACCTTTCACAGCACACTGCAGCTATGTGCACAAACCATACTGAATGAAAGGCTACTAATCAAACTGAAAAAAAGAGTATGTTTCTGAGACTCACGCCACTAAAACCTGTGTTAAATGACACCAGCATGAAATGGTAACAAACAATTAAAAAAAAAAAAGCATGAAATTCTGAGAACAAGCTTCACAAAAACTTACTCTTCCAGCTGTACAGAAAGTTTGTCAAGTTTGGGATAGGACACTGGCAGAGTTGAGATGCTACACTCAGCTTCCAAACTGAGGCCACAATAGATCAATCACTTCACTGAGAAAGAGTGGACAGTTTAGTAATTTCCAAATCTATTTTTCAAGTTGGCTTCATTTTACTACCTTCAGGGAAGATGAAAAACATATTTATTTCAACACACTTATTTCCACTTCTGACTGTCAGCAGGCTGGAACTTACGCCAAGTGAAGGTGAGGGCATCCAGGTTATGAGCAGCTGTTCCCACTGTACTACAGAACAGCTCTCCTCTTGTTCACAATGGAAATTATCAGACCGGGATCTGGAGAAACCACAAAACCCAGCAGGTCAAATCTCTGGATTCCCCGTTAATATCAAGACTGCTGCACAAGGTCTTTCTCTTCCATCTAAGCACTGCCAGGAATGGGCACTGCAAATGTTCACATAAGCCTGAAAACGCCTTTTAAATGATACCACACGTGGCCAGCCTGGCACTTGCACAAAGTGGGACGGTTACCTTGTGTTTTGCACATTTGCTGGATCTCAGAAGCAGGTACCCAGGAGCCCTGCAGATACGAGCACATATGCAAGTGACATCCTTCATAATCACTGGTCTTTTCAACACAATGTAGCGTTTGGAAATTCCGGGCTAGCTACTCACAGAGCATCTCAACTCCGTAAGGGAAGCGTGTGCTACGTGTGCATGTGTTTTTGACAACCTGCACGTGTCTATGATCCCGTTCTGCACACCTGTATGGTTTTGCAATTCCACCCCACATGCCTGTTTTGACAGGTCTTTGTTCTTACTTCATTCTTAAAGCAGAAAGGGGAAAAATGAGACAAAAGCAATCAGGTTTCAGTCCTCTTGGCAGTGACGTTGTTGACAGCACTGAGTTTGATGGGACTTCATCAGAAGCTCAAATGCTTTGCACGAGGCAGAAGAACTTGAGCATGTACTTAAGGCATATTCTTAGACACGCTTAAGTATTTACTGAATAATTTAGAGTCTTATTACAAAGCTTTGACTCTGTTACATTACAATATTCAAATTTATCGGCCACAAGGGACTATTGAGACGGGAATTACAAAGAACTGCCCAACAGCACAGAGCTGCCCAACAAACAATATGCTACTGGATCGATACTAGGAAAATGATTCACTGCTTACACAGAAAACTCTCCCTGGAGCTGCCTTTCCATTTTTATGAGGTGGGAAGACCAGATGAAAGAAAATATTGCAGTGACAATTGCTAACAGCCCACTGCAGAAACCACCCACCCATCCCACGGCTGGCTGCAGCCTGCTCTTTGGGGCCATGGGATCTTGGGGTGGTTCATGATTCTGGATGGGTGGGATATTAAGAGGAATTAATCCTTCATGTCCTCAATCAGAAATAAAGCAGTAGTAAGTCCAGTGTAGAGAGCTGTGAACTGACTGACTATGCTCCACACCGGCACCAGCCCAAAAATCCGGTTAGAGATTAATTGCGTCTGCTGCATCTGAGCTGGCTTCTCCTCATTCCTTCCCAAGCTGCAATTGCAGCTTTAAATTCTCAGTTGATGAGGCAGACACAAATTATCTTGTCATTTCTCAAAGGCTGAGGAACTGTCTTTGGTTGGTTGGTTGTTTTTTTTTTGAGAGGAGGGAGAAGAGAGAAGAGAAGACAAGACAACCTGGCTTAACCATCTCTGAACTGACCGGGTAGTATATTTACATACCTTGTGAGCAGTTCAATAGTAATTTAAAGATGGGAACAGAAAAATGCAGACTGGCAGCTCACATCTCTGAGCGCAGACTTCACACCAAAAAGGTTTATTGTCAAGGTGACTTGGGCTAAGAGACCCGTAATGCCTACTGCGTTTGAGCAGCAGCATCATGGCATCACCAATGTGGACTGACAAAATTTGGAGAATTTAATACTTTAAATGATTAAAACCCAAATGTTCATCTCAGAGTTAAGCCACACCTTCGCAGGTAACATACGCTGAATTTCTGAGACTAGTGTTCACGAAACATGTGACTGTGAGACACTGCTGTCCTTTCATTGCCTGGCTGCGGTTTCAGCTGCCACTCAGAAATGCATCTCAACCTGCCAGCGCCCCTGGCATTCCCACTTGCTTCCCAGCGTTCTTCTAAAGCCATTTCAGATGCTTGTTCTGAAAAATGAAGTAAAACATGTTGAACTGAGCCTTGCTGCAATCTCAGTGAGGTCCAGAGAGCTACCTCGCAGCTAACCGCGTGTCACAGTATTCTCTGAGGGCTTGTGTTCAGCAGGGACTGTGAGGCAGCTCTGCACAGGAGCACGTTCTCCAACTTGTCCCTTGGGCTCACCCTTCCCTTAACCCTAGAGCATGGAGCAGGTGCTGACCCTTTGCATCTGCCTCTCAAACAATGAATCTTCAGCTCGGGTTGGATCAAAGGAACCACGCTGATCTGCTGTAACAGGACTTCCTAAACCAGCACAGAAGAGGCAGGGTTTGGGCTGTCCTGCACATTTCATGATGAAATGCCGCACGGTGAGACACAGAACTCAGCACAGTGATATCGAATCTCACAGCTACGTGGGACTGTTTCCCCTTCCTGACTTCCAGACTTTTAACACCAATGTCTCATAACAGAAAATACAAAGGTTCTGATGTCTCCAGTGCCAAAAGTTTCTGCATTAAAAACGAAACCTTGATATTCTTTGACAGACACAGAACCTGAACGTCCCACTCCGATACCAGGAGACGGGCTCATTAGTGCAGTATGCATTGGCAGTTAAGCACCGAGGAAGAAAAAAAGCTGACCTTGCAGCCACAATGCATGTATTCAATTACTTTGGTGCTCGTGTCCATCTCTGTAAGGACCTGCCCAGAAGCAGTTAAGGTATATATAGGCAGTTTTGCTTTTTTTTTCAAGCTGCAGCATAGTGGAAGAAGACTGAAAGCAAGAGGAGTTCAATGCAGCTCAGAAACCATCTTGCATGATTTCTCTGTCTCCACAAACCAAGTCAGGCACAAAGGGAAATAAATATAACCAAGGCTGGAGCTCTGAAGCTTCAAGAGGAAAAAAAGAAAAAAAAAAAAAAACAGCCTGTGCCTTCTTTTCCAAGCACAAGTGAAAAACTACATTAACTAAAAAGAAAGTGCTTGGCCCCATGCACTGTGCCATATTGACAACAGCAACTGCAATTTAATCAAAAAGCCTCTATTGGCAGAGCATGGTACCACCTTGGTGGTACCTTTTAGTTCATAAACATTCCTCCCCCAAGAGGGATGAAACTGTGTGTTGGCTTGCAGAGAACCGTCTTCCCTGCTGATGTAAAATCCTACAGCTCCACAGCAATCTGAGGAGCTGTACTAGTAATGACTAGCAGGGAGTCTGTCCCGAAATCTCTGGGTGTGAACCAGGGCACACTTAAAAAAGCATTTTCTCACTCTATCACTCCCACCCATATCCACCCATCTCCTGGACTAAATTACAAGAAAACTGACTCTTCTCCATCATTCCCATTACTTAAGTGATCTTAAATTATTTGACTGGTTAAGCTTCAGCCTTATTAATTCAAGCAGAAAGTGTGGAAGAGGGAAGACTGGCAACAGACACAGCAATTCACTTCCTATATATCCTAGCAAATATATACAGGTACATGGAGTCCGCTTTCCACGAATTCAACTGGGATGCACTGCAAACGAGCAGAGCGCCCACCTTTGCAGACTGTGTCAAAGACAAAGATGCCATTTCAAAAGACTGCCAACTAAGAAACAGTTGTGTGAAAGACAACGTGACCATATGGGTGTGTTACAAAGGGCTTCTCCTTCACTACAGAGTATCTATCTATCTTTCTCTCCATATATATACACATATATACACATACATACACACAGATGGATAGATATAAATACATGTGCGCACACACGCAAACACACATATATATATATTTATATATATATATATTTCTTTTCCAGTTCTTGGAGTGGTTACAACTACTTTAGTCTACAAGGCATCCTAAGGGCACTTCCTGGCTCTAGCAATAAAGTCCATCATGTTATGGAGAGAAGTAAAGGGAGTATCACTGAGGGAGAAGAACAGTTTCCTATCTCGTATGATATCATGTAAAAGGTCGACACCTCTGAAAATCATCTTTGTTGTTTCTGAGCTCAGATATTTCCTTCCCTATGTTCCAGGAGGGCAAATGTTCGTCTTGTTCAATTGCTGTGTGCAGAGGTGCCTCTATGCGATTTTCCTTTTTTTGGTGGGTAGGTAGTTGCTGCCAAATAGTTTGGACTGTATGATACAATATCCTATGTACCATTTTTAAGTTGGTTTCTTTAAAAGGTGATTAAAAGAGTTTTGCTTTTTTCTTCATGTCGTTGCGTCTCCAGAGAGGTAACTTGTCAAACTCCTGTATCGTCATGCCAAATATTTCTTGAAAAACTTCAGGTGCTAAGTGACGCTTTAAAAAAAAAAAAAGAAAAAAAAAAAGGAGAGAACAAGCAATGGTCAGTCAGTCAAAGCCAAAGAGATGCAATAGGAGACAGGAGTGCCTTAAGGATTTCATGTCACTCTAAGAGCCACTGCAGCATCTAGTGATTGAAGTTTGATGAACTAACAATCCCTTGGCAATATCCAAGTCCTTATGAACCTGCATTCTTAATGCATCAATAAAATTTTGCCATTTATTACCTCTGAGAAGTCTACAAAGGAGATCAGGACAACTATTTAAGTTGCTGAATAAGCAAGACAGAAAAACATTTTATCTGCAGTCATCCACCAAGTAGCGACAGATCTTAGAACAGAAAAAAGCTCTTGCATGCCCTTGTTGTGGGCTTTAGGTAGTCATCCCCACCCACACACTGAAGTTTAAACAGACACTGGGTTTCAGGAGAACTTTGCAGAAGGGCTGCAGGTTGGACACGCTTTACTGCAAGTTTAGAAAAGCAAGAAGCCAGCCTAACTGTCCACCACATTTCTCTGCAGCAAATGAAACATACTTTGGTGTTGTCCTGTGCATTAGTTAAATCTCTTGTTCTGCTGCTCTAGAGTGCACTGGACAGGGAAAGTCCCTCCCTGCAGTGCTAATGTAATGCCACCTTGCATTTTGATTAGTGATGCCATTATCTACTTGTCTAAAAATGTACATAAACAGGCACGTACCTGAATTTTTGTGGCCGCTTTCACTCATCTCCACAAGATTAATTAACTACAAGTTACTTAAACATCGTTAGGCAAGGAATTCCACTGAACTACTTAAGTCTTACTAACCCACAAATTGGTTGACCACTTCTATTTGTTAGTAGAGATTTAAATCCTCACATTTTTGCATATCGGCCAGTCTAACTCACAGGACTTACTGATGAATTGGAGCAAGTCAGACTTTGGATCCTCAAGGATGGCTGGTACTGACTCTTGGCTAGGAAGTGATCCAAGCCTGCACAAAGCATTGCTCCATTCCAGCATGGGTTCTATGACTACAAAACGCTTAACCAATGTTGGCCTTTTTACCAATTTGCAAGTATGAAAATAATTGCTTGAAAAAATAAGGTGGTTGTGAACAGCTCTGTCCAGGAACAAGGAGACACAGGCATTGCTGGTCAGAGATGTGGGACTCCTTGCCTGGCACCATTTGCAGAGAAGCTGTTGCTTCCCCCGTCTGACTCCTTCTTCCCTGCTTAGTGCTGAGAAATCTTTCCAGTCTAACAAGGACCCACACATCAATGTTAGAGCTTTCAAGTGTGCAACAACAAACAACTTCAGCAGGAAAGAGCGTTTAGGAACTTGCTTCTCTTACCTCCAGCCTGGTTCTGTCTACATCTTTTAGTATTTTATTTCGCCCTCTGTTGGTCACCATGAGCATTTCATATGGAAAAATCTGTTAACAATGTATAAAAGGGGGAAAAAGAGATGTATTTACATTCGAAAACAGAAAGAACACAACGTGTCTTATTTTCATAACCACACAAACATTTGTTTTCCTTTTCAACGGAAATTGCAGCATTTCATTTTTAAAGATGCATGAAAGGCCAGTCTGGATAGAGCAAGAACTTAATGCCAAACTGCCTCATACTTCAGAGGCAATCTGTCCTTGTCCACACCAATAATTTTTATGGTGCATCAGCTGGCTTTGGTAACACAGAGTCCTCTCTAGTCAATATACTTTCTCATCTAGCAACGTATAATTTTTAGAGTTTATTAAGGTAAGTATATTTGGCACTCCTTGGTCTGGCTGATGGTTGCCAAAGTGTGGACAGCTCTAAGGAAACAGACGGACAGAGGACTTTTAAAAGATGAACCACATGAGAGAGCATCTGAAAAAGCAGCAACTCTGAATAAGCAAGACATTCATTAGTGGGGGCCACTGCAATCTACAAAATTCATCACGATTTTCTTTGCCTATTTGGATAGTTAGAGAATTGAACAACTGCCCTCTGTGCTTGCTGGTTGTGCCACACATGCATGGATTAAAGGAGATGCTTTTGTATACATACTTATCTTACACACCTTCATCTCCTTCAGAAGAGCGTGTCCAGCACATCTCCCATTACATTTCTCCTGATTTCCCTTTGCATTGCAAAGAATATCCAGAACTCACACAAATCAGTTGCTGCCCAGTAATTCCTGAATGCATAAATTATTCATTTTTTCTTTTACATGTGTAGGTTCTTTATTTGAAGTAAAAATATTTACTGTCAGTGGGTCTCGAATCAGTCTGACCCAACAGAAACTACATTCCTTAGAAAGGATTTCAGAAAACCGTGTGCCTTAAAATCAGTTTCTGGAATCATCTCATTTCAGTCTTTCATGTACACTTCCACATACATTTGGAATGACATTGGAGAGCTCATGTTCTGCCTGACAGAGCCTCCCTATAGCCCTTCTCATTGCATATTGCTGTAAGGTAGGACAACAGCATTCCCAATGACGTCCTCATCCAATCCCCACTGAAACCAGTGAAGTTCTTCCACAGACTTCAGTGGGAATTGGCTTTTACTGCTATTTTTACTGCTGGTCTTGTTCTACTGACTCAGATACTTGCTCCCTGAGTGAAACCACCAAAACTCTCTTAGGAGAAGCAGCTGTGCTACCATCAAACACCACTAATTCAATTATTTTAACAGAAGAAATTCAACCAAATCAGCTTTTGTGCAGTACTAAGCAATTAAGTTCATTCCATTGTAAACAATTATCCCAATGAACTTTGCAGAAATATAATAAAGATTCAGGCATCGATGAACACACCACTGAGTTTATTGTAAGTAATAATAATTTAAGTAATGTGTGCTTACATACCAATCGTAAGATATGATTCTTAGGAGATTCTGACATTGTCACAAATGTACAATTAGACTATACTTTGAATTACATTGCTTACGTTTGATACTGGAAATGATTACCAGATACAGCATGAAAGGAAACTAAAACTTAACTCTTTATAATGTTTAAACAAACAGAGTTTAAGTCAAGGTCTAAGGTCATAAGTACATTTTATATTTAGGAATTCACAACAAGGTATGTTTCAATCCAGGGTGTCAGGATGCACAAATTCTGTCCTTTCCAATGAATCACTTGGTAAGATTTGGTCTTTCTAAAGTTTACTGATTTTTACTTCCCAGGAGTTTCATGTTGACTTTGAGTTGGCTTTTTTTCACCCGATCAAGCTTCAATTAGTGTTGGATCATTGACATGAATAAAATTGCTGTCAATTAGCTCCAGGTCTGGCATAACCTTTTCAAACGTCAACAGAAAGTGACCTATTATCTCACGAAAATTCCCACAAATTTTATCACTAGTAATATGACAGAATTTGTTACCCAAAACAACTTTCCAAATAACTGGGTGCATCAAGAGAAGTGGTGGCTGTAAGAATTGCTATTGCACTGAAAGAGAAGTTATTTGGAATAAAAAGCAGTATCTCAGAAGTCGGGGATGTCCCCAGGGTCTTATTTATATAATATATAAAAACACTCGTTAATGTACATTGCACTAGAGTCTCAGCTTATAAAGCTAAAGTTATTGCCTTGTACAATTTGTCTGGAGGTCACTTGGAAGCACAAGTAGTAATCCGGTTTGCAAAAAGAGTTCCTCACTTAACTGCATAAATGCTAATCCTTGTAACTTTGGCAAAATCATGATTTCTCAGAAGGTTCACCAGCAACAGAGACAGTTGCAAGACTTAAAACACAGGCCTGGTTGAAGCCTCTCCATTGCTTATGTTCATTTTTGATTCAGACATCTCTAAACGTAGCAGCAAAAGCACTTTAATTTATAACTTAACTCACATTCAGCTGATATTGCCTCTTTTTCCCAACAAATCTCCTAATATTTTTTTATATAGGGAATTCAACACTATTTAAGGTGTCAGGCTAATGGTGCTGACAGCTGAAGATAGATCCCAAAAGATACATAGATACCTAGATTCCAATTCAAAACTGAGATCCATGTCTTTTATTAAATCAAGGCAGCCTCAACCACGTGTCGTGAGCCACAGTATTGTGTCACTTTTCAAACTTAACAGATCTGCAACTTTGCAGTCAAGTTTGGTCTATTTTGGCTACTGAAAGCTTGACAGAGAACTAGCTTTTGAGCACTTTCAGTATCTTCATTTTGTCTCTGGAGAAGCCTTCTTTACCCAGAAAGGGCACTTTGGCTGCCCTCAGCCTGAGTACTAAGACCTAAAACAGGCAAAGTCCAGAACAAAGGGAAAGGTTTAGCACATAAGGAGAAGGGACTGAGGTGAGGCAAAGAAAAACAAGGGGACTAAGACATTTCCCGTATTTTATCTGCATTTCACAGTCAAATCTTCATTGCCTTGAAGGAAAGTGAATAACATCTGCACTTGCCTTTGGCTCCAACATGTTAGGCATAGATACTCCTCTGTCCATTCTCATTCCAGGGACATGACCATCCGGAAGGGACTGCATCAGATACAGGTATATATCAGACACGTAGGTTACACACACAGAGGGTAAAGGCACTCAAGCAGTGGTGAAAACAAAGGTGAATTTGCACTGAGACTTCCTTCAAGTCTTAATGCTGACTCTTACCATACAGGACATTGCTCTTTTCTCACTCTTCTGAGGCATCCTTCCACCCCCTCTGCCACCACATTTTCTGTCACTAAGGCTGGCGATAGCTGCCCACTGAGACTAAATACACCACAGCCCAGGGGTCTCTGAAAGAGTGGTAAGCCCTTCCCAGCCCCAATGATCAGTTAAGGTTCTTTGGAACAAATACACAGGAGCATTAATTTAGATCCCACCCAACAGCATACATAAGCACTCTTACACTTCTGGACTGTCCTTTCTGTCATTTACTGTATCAGCCAAGGAATTTTTTTTGCCTCTACAATGGGAAATTTTGACTATGAACACAAGTGGGGATAGGGTTCTGGTAAAAGGGTGCTATTTTGACACAGGTACTGTTCCTAATAAAATTACATTTTGAGCATAATACACAGAGAACTCCCTTCTCTTCCCATAATCTTGTTTTCTTTCCAATCATTGTGGTTTTGATACAGTAGTAAAAAAATATATCCAAACAATTAAACCCCTTCTTAAATTGTCACTTCATATTGTGATTGTGCTGAGGAGCCAGCCAGACAAACTATTCTAGAAAAAATCCTGCAGATAGGATTTGGGGTAAAAGGGCTGATTCTTGCAAGTACATATCTTACTAGCTCATCTGTGACAGCAGCACTGTAGAAAGCTATTGATCAGCCATCTTGTCTGGAGAGCAAATTTCAGGGCAAAAAATAAGGATTTCAAGGCTCCTGGTATGGAAGAAAATTGCCTCTAGAAGAGAATTTCTACCTGTCTCTGGGGCTGGTATTAGAGAGGCTGGAAATAAATTTGCCCTTAGCCATCCAAAGAGAGCTACTGCAGATAACTTGTATTTCAACAGACAATGGGTTTAACAGAACAAGTCACAGAACTGGTCTGAGCCTTCTTAACCCAGTTCTGGGGAGGTACAAGGAGGAACCTGAGGTTGTGCCTGTTTTTTATTGATAAGAGTCTACATTGGTGATTATGCTTAAACATGCAGATAAATCAAAGCTAATGTCTTAAGAACTCCTTTCCTGTAGCAGAAATTCAGACTTCAACAAGAAAGTAGATGCTTTTAATTCCGTTGTCAGTTGATTGATGAAAATCCATACTCTACCTGGAAATCTGAAAAGCAAAAGAGAAATTTCATCGGCTGTAGAGTGTGGAAGAGGAGGAATCAGTCACAATTTACCAGATAATCCTAGTGTCTTGTGATCTGCCTGATCTTTTCAAAATCCCACCTGATTCAGCAAACCTCCCTACTTTTAGTCTTAATTTGTGAAGAGTAAAACACTCCAAACACCGCAGACTGCTTCATTTCAAGTGGGATCCTCAGTCAGTAAAATCAAGTCACTTTGGAAATATTGAGACACACAGAACCATAATCAGGTTCTCACCCCCAAGCTCAGACTGTTTCAAAACATTAAGTCTCATAAAGTTCCATAACTTTCATAAATATTAATTGAAAATCTATTAGGCAAGGACTGATATCACATCTATCTTAAAGTCACAATGAAAATAATGAGCAGCAACTGGGATTAGAAGCTATTATCCTTCTTACTTCACTGCGGCACACTCTGACTGTGCAGTGGATGGCAATTTTCAGAAGAGAACACGGTAGCAGAACTCAGTACAAATTCCAATTAATTACAGATTACCTGCTTTCCATGTATACCAGTGCTAAAGCAGTCACTTGGCATAAACAGGGGTCAGATCTACATAGCAGATTTAGCAAAATAAACCCAAACCTTTTAACTCAAATTCTGCAAGTACACATTAACTGTCAAGTTTACCGGAGAAATGTACTCAGCAAATACAATGCTACCACATCCACAACCTTAAAATAAAATAGCAAAAATGATCAAAGATCATAATACATTCCTTGTAAGGAAGTGGCATGTAAAAAGGCCCCTCAGTCTTACCTCTAACACCACCACTCACATCCCCATAACTGTTGTACTGACCAAAATCTGTAGACACCGGCTGTAACAGGAAAAGAGGGACATGCACATAAATTCACAGTTTGTGACCTCACCAGTGTGGTGCTATATGGGGAGTAACAAATTGTTTAAAGCTTATCTTTCCTCAACTTTTATAAGCTTTCTTGCATTACTTTCTTGCATTTTTAACACTGAAGTTTGCGGGGAGGGAAATTAGGTTTTAATTCAGATGTTCTTATAGGAAAGCTTGATCAAACTGAAAATCCACTACATTTAATAGGGAAATAAATACCAGAGATGATTAAAGCCACCTTTTGCTTCTCAGAATCACCATCTCCTTACCCTGTGAAGTCCATTTTTTCCATAGCCAGGAAGAGAAGAGGTTTTGGAGGCTGAAGCATGGGCTGTCGAAGGAGGAAGAAAAAAAAACATTTTACTGGAAAAATCCCATGAAAACTCAAAACCAAGAACATTTGAGAAATCAACTAGCAGAAAAAAACACAGAAGCACTGAATGTATACATAACCAACTGAGATATACTGACTTTAAGAGGGTAACATCTCAGCACCAGACTCATCACAACCTTCCATACTTTCTGTAAGTTAGACATAGCATTATCATGTCATGGTGCCAGGCTCAAAATCAAAGTGGTCTCCACTGAGCTGAAATTAATGCTCAAGGATTAGACAAGAGAGTAAAACAAATTTTTAGACCTTAGATAGATGAAATATTGTCATGTATCTTTAATAGTTTCTTTTAGTTAATGCAGCCCTTTCAGACAAGATCCTTCATATAAGAATGATTTTTTTGATTTTTTTAAATATTATTTTTGTCACAGAAGGACAGGGGCATGGAACTTGAAGCATTCTTGTTGCCAGCAATAAGCAGCTTTGGGAGAGGTACCATGGACTCCACAAAAGGCAAATAACGACTGCATTGATTATCACTGTGAAAAGAGATGAACTCATCTCCAATAAAGTAGTTCTCCAACCTGTGCTATCATTAATAAAAAAATCATAAGCTCTGAAGTGACCAGGTAGACTCTGGACCTGTAAACATTGCAAGTATTGAGGGAGAGCCACAGACTTTCTCTCCTAAACCATAAATAGAGGCAATGCACTTATACAATAGGGAACACGAAGAAACACGAAGAAATCTTAGTTTGCTTGGCAGCAGTCATTTTGTCCCATCTTGGCTTGAAGTCTAGCTGGTGTGCTACAACAACCTGTGGATGAAGGGTGAAATAAAACCCCAAAAGCTGATCTCTGGAGCTCTGCAGTAGCCACTAATGTATATCAAAGTGTGCAAAAAGGCCAAAAGCTGATTTTTTTTTCTCTGCAACACAATACACCCAATCAAAATGTCAGCCACTGCTGAAATACCACCTGTGTTTAGAATATGCAGCTCCACTAGTAAATGTTGCTGACTTTCTGTCCCTGAGAGGAGAAACTAAAGGGTGATTGCAACCACCAATTTAAGCAAAATGTGTTATTGTAATTTAATAATGCAGTTATCAGTATATGTGTGAGGTAACAGTTACTGAAGCTCACTTCTTATCTATTTTAGGAAATTTCTCTCCCCAAAATGGCCTCAGAATTCTCAGCCTCGCATTTCTTCTAGTTTAAAAAAATAATCAAAAGAACATAACACAACAACAACAACACAAACAATCCCACAAATACCCAACTATGACTCCTGCCCTCACCCCCCACTCTTTTCATGGGAGAATACCACATATCAGGCAGTCTCCCAGTGGTCTCTCTTCTGGTAAACCACTGAATATGTGTCTTTGTGGTGTTCATTATTCACTATTCATTAATAGCTTCAATGCCTACATGAATTACCTGGAGAATCATAACGACTGGCAGAAAGGGATGACCTCTCCTTTTCCATCTCTTCTTTCAGTATCAATTGTCCAAGACCAGAGTTAAGCTAAAAATGGCAATTAAAAAAATACATGAATAAAATAAAGCTAGTTGAGGTATCAAAAATTGCTTACAGAAAGAAAAGGAGCAGTTTTTGTATGGTGTTCAGAAACAGTATGAAGACAAGGTTATAATAACCTTCATGAGCTGCTCCTCCTGCAGTTGCCGGCGTCTCTGTAGCTCCTCGTCGTCTTCTTCTCTTCCACTTGACCTGCGTCTCATGTCAGCTCCTGCTTCCATAAAACCACAGTACAGAGCTTTGTGTATCCATTCTACTGCAGCTTGAAATTTCAGTGCTAGTTCAATGTATTCATCAGTTTGATTTACTGAATAAACAAAGCAATGTTTTCTTGCAGACTCAAGTTATTCAAAATTTGCCCTTAACAAAACTCAGTCAGATAGCCTGCTCTATGGCTAACAGTTTCTTATAAAATTAACAAGAAGTTAAACTGCACGTGGGCTCCCAGCCAAGCAACAGTCCTGAATAAAAAACTGAAGAATTAAAGTAATAGGCAAAAGGAGCTCAGATTGCTAGTTCTGGAAACTTGGGGTTTAGTGTACCTCCAAGTGTACCAGCGGTTAAAAAAACAATGTCTGATTTGCATTTATACTTATCTAGACTCAGAAAACTGAATTTCACATAACATTTCAAGTGGAAAATTAAACTTCATAAATCTCCTGAATAGACTCTTATATTTGGAATGAGTATCACATAATTTCTAGTATAAAATAAATTAATTAATCCTTTGGATAAAGCTAAAATGAATTTAGCTTTACTAAACCACTTCTACACAGGTTTTCTGCATTTTAGTTTCTTGATTTTTATTGGTTAATCTTTATCGTCTTGAATATTCATAAGAAATGGTCTAATTTCCAATTTGGACACTAGGACACTTCAATGAATACACAGAGTACGACACTGCTGTATGCATTTAGCCAATTGCATTTTATTCTGCACAGGCTATTTCCCCATACAGCTTATTCACCAATACAAACTCAGTGTTTTATTTGAATGAAGACTCAATTTTGCTACTAAAGTCTCTGAAGGTTTACGTCAATGAAATGTTTTGTACAGCACTATTAAATTGATGCTAACATGGAGACAAAAAGTTATCAAGAAATTATATCTTTGTATTCAAATTATTTATTATTTTGTTTGGTGTCTCAGGCTTTTGCAAGACTTCAGTACAATAGCTGCACAACTTATTTTTTGACTGCTGAGCTCAGTCTAGCTCTGTAACTAAAATACCACACTCAGAAAATCAGGTAACAAGCCTAAAAAACTAAGGCTTGCAAGTTCGTTTTTCAGTGCTTAATGTCTTTTCATTTCTGAATAAAATACATCCATGAACATATTTTTATCTGTATAAACAATCATGTTTAGTTTCTCAGATGTAACAAAATCACCTTAGAGTCAATGTACAAAGCAGTTTTACTAGGAAAAAAAAATAGTTATCATCTACAGCCAGGAGAGTGAGCTGAGAGCCAAAATTTCCAACAAAGCCTCCCCCTCTGACACACAGCTTAATAATGGTGTAGTTATGACAAGCACCGTCAGGAGAGGTTCAATGTAGATGTTAGCACTGTGACTGTGCTAACTGTGACTGTAATGTTGTAAAGTTACAATCCTATATAAAGAACATTTTCAAGCAATTGCCACTGCATATGCAGCCCCTTTGACTGGTCATCGAGCTCTCCCACGTTATGACACCTCTCACAGCACTTCCACGAAAATCCCGTTGTGAGAATAACCATACTCTCCTTTTCAGAAAGGAGGTTATGAAATAGGCAAGACCTTCACTGTTTCTGACTTGACTTCATAAATCAGCCAGGCTAGATAACTTTTGTACTGTGTTACATGAGGGTCAACAAAATCAAAAGAAAAAATACATTAAAAAAAAAGTTTAAAAATGATCATGTGCATGATTTAAAGAAAAGTAAATAAGGTGCCTGCAATGCGACAACAAAGAAGAAAAATACACAGTCTATAGAAACAGTAAATCTGAAAAAAATAGGACTGTTTTAGTCTATTAATTGCTCCACTGCAGTACTTGCATGAAAACAGTCATGTGGTTGGAAGCGATGACACTTGGTGTGGAATATTCGCCATTAGCTTAGGACTAAAAGCTTAAATAGACAATAACTGAAAGAAGTCAGGCTTGTGTGATACATCATACTGTTATTATGTTACTATATGGGAATTCACATCAGTTGTCTACAGTTAGTATCCGTGTGATCAATTCAAATGTCCTTTTGCAAGACCTCCTCTGCTCACTCCTATTCAACAGTTATAAATACCCAGACATCCGGAGGTCTCACCAGCAGAACTGCACTTTGTGGAGAACACCTGGAGTGGAAACAACCCTCCCTACCTGTTTTTACACCTACTTTGCTTATCAGTACCTTTTAGTCTACATCACTTACATCATTTCTTTGGCATACCTATGGCTGCAAGGGAGGGAGGACCGGGCCAGTGGTCCGTCTCAATCTTTGGTATCTCGTTGGGTGCTGGTGCGTGAGCTGCTGGGAACTTGGAGGACTTGATGATATCCTCGGAGGACTTGCTCTGTGCTGCCAAAGCAGCTGCATCTAGATGGCAATCAGGGAACTTAGCTACGTAGTAATCTTTATCAATATACAGGTCTTCCATATTTCGGCAAAATTTTATAGTTTACAAGAAGGCCATTTTCAAAACTAAACATTTTCATGTTTTGCCTTTCTAATTGTAATTGGAAGCAACGTAATGATTTCCTCTTGCCAACAGATTCAAATCAAACCTTCTTATCCCACATCCCTACCCCCAAAATAACCCCAAGTCAGCTTGGGATTTTAATAGGGTTGCAGAGCGTTAGAATGATAGGCAAGAGTGAGAAAATTTAAGTCAACAGTATTTGCCAATATCTCCTAAAGACAGCTGATTAATAATGAAGATGAAACCAGATTTATGCACTGGTTTGTCTTCCCTCTAGGGTAAGAAAACAAATAGTTCAGAAAGACAACATTAATTTTAACTGTACTGATGCTAATTATTTCCTACGTTTCTGTGACAAACTGCAAAACAAACATTAAAAAAATCTGAAACAAATATGTTTATTTAACCACTGTATCTCTTCTGCTGCATGTACTTGCTTATTAGCATGCAGTAGCAGTAAAAAAGAGATGCAAATTTATTTATTAACCACTAAACTCCATTTAGATCAACTTGGCAGGGAAAGGCACTTGCAATGAAATGAACCTCACCATTAACATACCTTAGCAGTGGCACATGCATTTAAGATTCCAGCCTAAGCCAAAGTCTCTTAAAAGCATGTGAGGATGTGCATTATGGATTTCACTTCTTGACATTAAATGTGTGTATATATATATATATATGTATGCATATGTATATACACACATTTTACATATATATATATATATATAAATTCAATAGAATTTAGTTTGCATTTAAAACTACCTTAACTACCTCTTATCCACGAACTGTTAGTCCAAATCACCTTTCTCTTATATGAAGCTATTATATCAGAAGGAAAGATTCTGGATTTTTTTTTCCCCTTTTTCTTTTTAAAGGGAAAGATATCTGTTATAGAAATGAAGCACTTTGTTACTCATCCAACACACTCAGAGTAGTTTAGGAAAATCAGTATTAGGTATCATTGGGAATTCTGAGAATTTTATGATTGGAAAACTAAGCATAATTACAGGTATGGAGAAATCTGGTCAGAGTTTACAAAAGCATGACTTCAAACAGTACTTACGTATTAGATTTGGTGATGTCAGTGGTTAAACATTCACATGTTAATGGGAGATGAGGAGATATATTAAAACCATAAAAATAAACAAAAGTAATGTTAAGACTTCTGAAATGATCACATGGTTTGAAAACTTAGAAAAGAAAGAGGAAAGAAACCTGATGTAAAACTTCAGCTGTGCTATTTGCAATGCTCATTCCTGCCTACAGAATGGATTTCCTGGGCTTTCTTACTCAGCTCAACAGCTCTCAACCATCTGAACCCTGTAGTACTGCTGATTTGCTACTTAACTCAAATAAGTTTCATTGGTTAAGGGGTCTGCAAAGGGTTGCAGAGTCTTTAAAGAGTAGAGTCATCTATCTTTCATCACATCACATAGAAATGTCCTATTTGAAGTTTTCTGTTCACAGCAAAAGGGAATAGAGAACACATTCAAGGTCCCTTGCTCTGGAGTATTACAGAAGAGCAAGGCAGTTGGCTTCTGCCATCATTGTTATTTCAGACTTGCTAAAAAAACATCTACTCTGAAAAGATAAGAGTACTAATGCTGTTGTCCAACTCAGAATCCAAACACTGGAACAGCAAATACACTGTACTACCAGAGCAGTTTCCTAGGGCTTGAGAATCAAATGAGCCCTGTCAATGATAAGTCACCTATATTATTTTCAGTATTTAAAGATTCCTGTTTGAAGCCACAGTACATTTGGAGTTCCAGTCTGATTGTAACATCCCCATCACTGCTGTTGAAATAAATTGTACTTTGTCTGTTTAAAATAAACATAATCCATGAAGTTCCTGTCAGAAAACAGACTGTTGTTAATCCATTTTTCCACCATCAAAACCCGTATTCTGAAAATATAAACTTAAAGAAGTAAAATACAGAAAGGCACCACAACGCTATAAAGACAGCAAAATCCCAGTTAATGGTAATTTTGCCATTAATATCAATGTGGCCAAGATTTAGGCTGTATGATCCAAATGAAACAGCATGCGTTAAAACATAATCACTCAGCAGGACATGCAATAAAGCTGTTTCAAGCTTGGACTACCGATTTTTGATGCTTGCAGCGTAAACACTGAATACTTCTCACTATTCTGCATGCATTTCAATTGACAATCCAGCTCTGAAACAAAAAGAGAAAGATCATTTACCATGTTGTTTGTAGATTGGAGGTTTTCTGTAAATGTTGACACCTTGATCTGTGAAATTGAGAACCAGAAAAATGTTAATATGAGAACTACTTCAGTTATAGTTGAAGTTAACCTCAACACTAAAACAGCAGACAGACCAAATCAAGGATGTAGCACAAGAAAAAGCCAGTATTACACAGAATCAGATTATTTGAAGAAAAGAAAACATAAGAACAAGTGACAAGTCAAAGACATGTGGTATGAAGTCCTTTGGAGCTGATTCAGTAACATGTGGATGCATCCAAATCATGAACAATTCACTTCAAATATTCAGGAGATTATCAGTGTCACAGACATTAGGAAATGCAAACAAGCAAGAGATTTCCATGGTGAAGATACAAGCTATTTGGGGGAAACTACCCCAAATAACTTCTTGTGGAAAATTGTGCTTCAGTCATAACAGCTCAATTTTCTTTCCAGCTGACTGGTTGGATTGAGAAGAGGATAATGCAGCGAGCCTACAATTCACTTTGAAACCCAGAGAACAAAATAGCTGCCTCACACACTGTTTTGAACAGTCAACAGCTAGACTTCACTGAGTCAGTGCTAAGGGATATATTGCTAATCCTCAAACCACAAGGACAGACTTTAATATATATATATATATATATATTTATTTATTTAAGGACCACCACATTGCATATTGCAATGTAAATCAGGAAAAAGTCACTTCCCGGAACCCTAATGGAGTAAATCTACAGCATGTCTAAAAGATAAAATATTTTTACAAACAGTGATCCAAGACAGAAGCTACGTTGTTCTAAAGTACCCACCCACCTCAAGCCAACACTTCATGTATTACAAATACACGATCCCATTAAAGTGCTACAAATACACAGATCCCATTAAAGTGCTACAGGAGACAACCTCTGGCATTAAGGAAAACCAAGCAGAAATCTATGAAAATTAAGGTAAAACTTACTCTACGGAACCCTACCTCCTTGACTAAATAGGCCAATTCCTTGCACACAAAGACACTGAAGTATTTCATTCGTGTTCATGATCTGTTAGGGCTACTTGAACAGCAAAAGGGTATAGCTATTAAAGGGCAGTCACGCAGTACTTTTGTGCACGCCTGACCCAAAAAGCCATAAGGGGGCTGCAAACACGGCTCCTGGGGGGCTGCCCTGTGCCAGCTGAGCAGGACAGCTCTCCCACTGCACTGGGGTGTTTACTCGGCTGGGTAAGTCATGCAAGGGCACTTTAACTTGCACAAGTAAAAGCAGCCAGGTTAGCTTAGGCAGTTAAAACAGCCCACCTGGGCCAAGCCAGGTCATACTGCCTGAAAGGGAAGCTCACATCAGTGGTTTATCTGCCTGGTCTGAGGACGGGAGGCAGAGCAGTAACCTCTGCAGTGAAAAGGGACACTAGACTGAAGGGGACCTGAAGAATAACTGGATATAAGGCTTTCAGCTAGCACTGATACAGTCAGATAATGTGCGTCCACAACCCTAGGGACATACACCCTCATCCCATCAAAAAGCAAGACACGTGATCTCAGAGGCTGCAGCTCACTTCTAAACAGATATTGCCCTTTATAGAAAGGGCATCCTGATGCACACATATCCTTGCAAACCTGCAGGGCTCTGTGAGGACACCATGCCACTGCACAAAACAAGTGAAATATCCTCATTTGGTTAAAATAAAAAAAAAAAAAATAAAAAATAAAAGGGAACAATAAACTGTTCGGTCCAAGAATGAAATAAGTCCCAACCATGACTATACACGCAATGGCTCACTGGTCACTGGGAATCACAACCAACTTCCCCAAAGTCAGCAGAATTATGCTGGTGCAACTGAGAGAAAAATCAAGCCCTGCATAGCTTATATCCAGCTCACGGGCCATTAGTAGACCTCATACATGGTATTCTAACAATGAAACACCTGACCAACAGAACAGAGAAAAATCACCAGAAACCCCCCTTTTCTGAAGGCACTACTCCTCCCAGCAAGCCCAGGAGCAGGCAGTCCCAAACCCTGCGTGTGCACCCCATGGCAAACAGCGTGAAACAATGGAGACAAGACAGGAGTTACAAAGGCTACATTCTACACTGTGACAGGACACCGAGACACATACAGTGCCAGCTCCTACCTGGAACATGGAAATGTTTAGGGGCCTGAGCGTAAGTTGGAGTGAGAGGGCGGCTGTCTGGCCGATAGGGGACAGGGGAGTTCCGACCGCTGGACGGCTCATTGCCTCCAATGAAAGAATGGAGAAAACAAAATAAGAAGAGGGAGAGCAACAAACAAAATAAAATAAAATAAATTTAAAAAGCAAGCCCAATCAAACCCAAACAAAATTGGTGGAATCAAAACCTCCAGGGACAAAAGAAGTTTGAACCAAAAATATAAACACAAACAATAACAAGGTCTGGTAGCCCTGGTGACTTTTTTTTTCCTCATTTTCCTGCAGAGACAAAGATTTGTGTTCAGGCTGGAGTTGAGGTTTTAGCAGCTTACACTCATTCTGACGGCATGCAGGCAGGAGCTGTGTGCTGGCAGCTAGTGATTAGATGGGCAATGTGGAAAAGAAGAATGGAAGGTTACTTGGCAATGGTTTAATACGGCGATTGACATTTGGAGTTAAAAGTCGCAGGCACAGAGCATAGTAGTTGATACGCAAACCCAAAATGAAACCAACTCCCAAGCAGGTAGAAGCAGATGCTGGCAGTTACTACAGTTCCCTAAACCAGAAGCGCAGAGAAGCTAGAGATGGAAAATAGCTGTTAGGTCACTTGGCCAACATTGAAATGCATACCTGTTCCTTACACACTCTTTCATTGGTTTATTCCTCTGATAGGAAGTTTTTGATATGGCAAAATAATTTGTAGAGCAATGCAGCCCATCTGGTGGCTGCACCTTAATCAATGGTGCCACCCCATTGTCTCTGTCAATGACGTATCTGGCTCCAGTGACAATACTTCATGACTGCTTATTTAGCAAATCTGAATCTACTGTCTTAAAACTTAAGTTCCATTTGTATGGTTATTCTTACTAGGACTATTTCTTTGCTTCCTAACAACCCATCAGCCCTGAAAGCTCCCCAGTCAATGTGAGGGCTGCTGCAGAAACATAATTTGATCCCCAAGCACCAAGACAGTCAGATTTCCCAACACACAGCTGTGTGTTTTCCATAAAAGAACATTCCTGCCTTTTACTTTGCGCCTTTCTTCACAGTAACACAAACTCATACAAGCAAAAACTGTCCACCTGAGTGCTCAGTTTATATGGGTGTGGGTGACCACAAAGGTAAAAGGTAGGGGAGCATCAAACCCCTTCATTTTTTCAGGTATGCACCAGGGATTAAAAAACCTAGCAAAGCTGATTAATAAAGCAAGAAAAAAAACTAAACAAAACACCACCACTAAAATAAAATAGTAGACAAGTACAGGAAAGCTATGAAACATAAAAAAAAAAAATGCAGACCTTCTTTCAGCTGCAGGTTTCCTATGCTACATTAGACTACCCAAAACCTCAGACTCAGCACACTTCTTATTTATACATTGGGGTGGGGAGTTTTCTTTTGCATCATTTCTCTTTTATCTGAGCGGTCATTTACCATCCTAAAGGGCACCAGAAATGGAAAAAATACTCTTAACACAGTTAGAGTTATGTCTCTGTGAGACACAGCCGTGTCTCACCTAGACCCAAATAGCTCATATCCTTAACGTATGCCGGCTAATCTCCTAGCTGGTATACATATAACTTGTTTAGGGGAAACTGGCGATGTTGTATCATGCACACAGCATAAGGCACGCAATTAGCATGGTATCCTCCTGCACATGTTGCTTTGCAGATGTCTCTGCTGCCTGGTATTTCCCGGGGTTTCTGTGTGGTCTGTCTCTTCCTAATGACTCCTACTAGTACTGATATATGACTCTCCTTTACAGTTGCTAGGATCGTAGTCTCATTAACTCCAACCCCTGCAGGAGGGAATGGTACATCTATTTAGACTCTCATTAGATCATCCCTGGTGAGCCCACTTTCATTACAAGGCTTAAATGCTTCAGATGCAGCTATAAAATCACCCACAATTTATGAAAGCAGAATTTTGTGTTAAACCTCATGCTTAGGAACCTGCGTTTGCAGAGAACCAAGAACATAATTATTTCCGTTTGTTTGTCATTGTTAAAAATCACTACAGGTTAAACACAACATTCTCCAATGCCTTCTCAGAAATTAAAACTAAAAAACATCAAAAACTAAAATGTTTTGTTTCTAAAAGACCCAATCTTTTTCTAAAATTTTTATTTTACTGCAACAAATCTGCAAAAACAATGTGGAATTGCTGTAAGACTTCATCCATATGCCCATTTTTCAGTAAATAGAAATAAATGATTTTCAACTTTGCCCAGAAGAGCTGTATAGGCTTCTGTCCTGAGCAGCTTTAAGGTTCCATCTACAATGGGTCTTAGGAACAGAAAACCTTAGGAACTTCATCTTAGAGTTGCTTGGAAATTTTTATGTTTTAGTAGGAAAATGGCACTGTTGCAGTCTAAATTGATTTGTAGAAAAATAACACAGGCTTGGTAGGCATCTGCCGAACTCTAGATAGTGCCTGAGGGGCTAGGAAAGGCTAGCAGTCCTGGGTCCCTGACCCTAGCACTGATCTTAATGCGTGTAGGAGATCACAGAAAATGCATAAAAGGGTTTTGAAGTGAACAAAAATGACTAGCCATGCTTTGGTCAGTTTTTCAGTATAAGGACATTTTTCTTATGACTTCAAGCATATGAAGTGTCCTGCTGGGTTTGGTGCTGAGTGGTAAAAACAGCTCCAAGTTCAAAGAAAACTGGTGTTCAACTGAAAATGATGCAGCACAGAAACATGCTTATGATGAAATGTGGGGAAAAACAACAACAACAAAAAAAACTCAGCAGCTCTTCCAGGAAATCTTTTAGAGGCTAACTGTACAGAAATTTTCAAGAACAGAGTCCTCAGACAGGGAACCCAAGGCTATTAAGAAATCTTAACTAACCTCAACTACCTAAAATGTAAAATGGCTCAGGGGGTGCTTCTTGGAAGGAAATGAAGAATCAATGCTCTGGACAATACTGCTTCAGAAACTGAGTTTTCTTTGGTGACAGACTACGTAAATTGGAAGAAGTCTGCGTATCTTCAGTATCGATGTCTTTAGGGTGCGCATACGCAGACAGGAGAGCAGAGCTAACCTGCCTCTACGTGCCTCCCAGTGCCTTAAGACCAGCCTGCCAGCAGCTTTACGTAAAAGTAGGGTCTGAGCCCACTGCACTGGGGTTCCTTGCTGTGCCTGCACCCAAAAGCCTGTCTTTGTATCTCAGAATAAACTGTAACTGCTTTTGACTCCACGAAGCAATGAGAGCACTCCAGTTTGCCAACGCCGTGAGAAAAACTAGCTCCTGCTCCCCTGGCGTGAACTTTAATGTGTGCATGTGTAGATGGGGGATGTGAAGTAATACTGGAGTAAGTTTAACATAGAAATCAGTCACTGGGCCCGCCGTGTGACTCACAAGCTAAATGCACAGAATCAGGCTAAGATAAGTCAGTATGCAACCAACACTGAGCTTTCTGTCAACCTGCAATTTAGTTGCTTTACTTCTGAACAGACAAGAAACCACCTCAACAGAACCTAAGTCCTAAGTCCTTTTCATGTGTCATCAAGCTGCCGTTCATCAGCTTATCCAGATGTGTAGCACATGTTTCCCAACAAATCTGAAAGTCGTGAAGCAGCCAAAGCATAACTGTTTTCCAGACCAGAACTTTCAGCTACATCCACAAAACCCTGGAAATTTATCACATGCACTGAGTATTTCATTTCAGAGACCCATCTTGGGGCAGGAAAGGAGGAACCTGTGAAAAACAAGGCCCAGATTCACTATGGAGGTCTGTAAATTCATTATGGGAAGGTCTGGGAGTAGAGGAAACCTCCCCCCTTAACTTGGTGCTCTTTTCAGACAGAAATCTTATGGGGGCTTTGCAATCTTCTTGAATGCCTCTGAAAAATTCTAGGCATGTAAGATGAAATCCTGGGTCTCAATGAAAGTTTTGTCTCTGATTTCAGTAGGGTCAGGGTTTCTTTCATTCACAGACTTGTTTTGATTCTTTCATAGCGAAGACAGTACTTTATTGAGACAAGCCCAAATTCAATGGAGAGACCAAATGAGCTTAAATGAAGTCTGAGTTGATGTATATTATACCCTCTCCCAGCCTGTTCAACATGTAAATTACATCAACAAACTCTAACTAAGATTGCCTTAGGCATATTTAGCCCCCTCACTTGTTAAAGGCCTTAAAATCTGGCCTTGCCTGCAAGGCTTGAGTATTACGCTGGTTTAAGCATTATGCTGTACGTAAACACACAAACTGGTCTAAATGTCAACTTTTTTTGGCTTGATGATACAAAATAACACAGGTGTATGTAGAAACTGTCAATTTCATTATCATCATGTTGTTTGGAAATTACGCCCCTTTACTATAGCAGTTTTGGCATGACCCGTATTCTCTGACTCCTAAGAAAATCAACACAAACCAAAACACTACAGCTTTATGAAATCTTTCATACAAATTCACACCAATTTTACCTTCCTGCTCAAAGTACAAGTGGCTTTGAAAAAGGCCAAGTACAAAGATATATGATACTTATTCGTTAAATCATTGTAAACATCTATCATATCTAATTAACTCCAGACAGTGCTCCAGTTCTCATCTCAGATGTATTCACAAGGGTCTGACTCCCTAGTAGAAAAAGATGTTACTCTCAAGGGTAAAATAAGGCAGTTCTTTAAACTCTGAAAATTGACAGTTATGATATCCAAGGCAAACCGCTACAGACAAGATTATCAGGGAGTTGCTTTAGGTGCAGTCAGTACCAGACCAATCTCTCTTTTCTGCTAGATGGATGTAAGAAAAAAAAAAGGGGGGGTATGTGGACACTTGGTATACAAAGAGAACAAATGCAGAACCATGTGGGAAACCCAGCTCAACTCACCAGTGGGTAACAATAGCTTTATATGAACATGGAGTAGTGAAGAGGACACACAGGATAGTGCAACTGGACTTCACTCAACACTACCGGAATGATTAAAAAAAATTACCACACCAAATCCCCTAATTATATTCAGAGCAAGCTATACTGTCTCCTCCTATGAAAACATGTTCTCCTACATGTTGTGACAGGCACAGGGCTTATTTAGCAGAAACATTATCTCTCCCTATAGTCTTGTATGCATATAGTACATATACACATATATACACCATGTAGGTTTTCTGAGTGCATCTGATTACAAACTATCTTCCATCATAACCTGTTCAAAGGACAAGCCAGAGCTTGCTCTGACTTCAGGAACATGACAAACATTTGTTCATCTAATGTTTGGGTTTTGTGAGAGCTCCACTGATCACTTAACATGTTGGAAAAATTATGAAGGTCTTCAGGCCTGTTGATTTTTTGTACTTTTCTGTGTTTTGTAGTAATGGGAAGGCAAAGATATTCCAATGCCTACTTATCTTCAACTAAAACAAATGAGAGAAATAATGATTTTTGCCTAATTTCAGTGTACCATAGGACTTTATTGTATCTTTACCTGTTATATAGGAGAAAGTACTGTTACCACACATTTCTATTACACAGGTACAAATAACTATCAAATTGTTCCATCTGATAGTGCTAATAAATTAACAGCATTAACTTTCTCACTATGAGATCTGCAATAATTTGATGATCCTTCTCTGAAACTTCTGGAGCTTTTCTTACGTCACTCATCCTGCTGGGACTGTGAATCTACCAGTTCCCTGTAGGTCTTATAACATCTCTACGTAGCTCTTTTAGCTGGAGCATCTTTCTTCTGTCCTACCCATCCTAATATCCACCAGAACAGCCAAGTTCTCTTCATAGTTACTACTTTTTCCAGCATGTATGGATGGACATCACTCAGAAGCATGGCTTACATTTGGCTGCACTGCTCACTGAAAAAGCTCTTGCTCGTGTTCTTTATTGGCTGCTATTTTCACAGTCTGCATGTCATCAGGAAGCTCTGCCTGCAATTTTACTACATGTTTTATTTCAGATCATTAATAAAAACATCCCAAGTTACTTTATCTATGTATGCTTTATAGAAGTTTGAGTTTGGCTCAATGCTCTGGCGGAGCTCAGCTTGCAGTGGTGAACTGAAGCCCAAGAGCGCACTTTTTGTTTTACTGAGTGGCCTCCTTCCTCCACAGAGAAGAAAACCAAAAGGAAATGAAAACCATGGGGACATTCCCACCACGTTAACCTGTGAACCAAACTGAAGTGCTGTAGGTCACCTTAAGAAGGTGCTTCTTTTCCTCAACTGACAATTAAGAGATTACACTTCCAATTGAGCCATGTGAATTACAATCTGTGAGTACCTGCTGCTTGCCCCCTCCCAAACGCACCACATCCTCAGATGGTGCACATGTCACAGTGATATGAACCACAGCTTTGGGAGCCTTGCTTAGTTACCACGCGTGAACCCTGTACAGGCCTAAGACCTTTACGTAAAATTTTCAGAAAATGGTAGATTCTTACAATGTTCTATGTGCATCTACTTTGTAAGAACCATACTCACCCCTTTGTCTACAGCACTTACAATTCCAATTGGCCTTTTGTACCAATAGCTGAGATACAGGACTAATCTACACATGAATATCTTTGAAACATGAAAACAACAGGCACGGTTTTTCAATAGTTCTTCTGATTTATCTTCTGAAGAAGCTATTTTCTCAACAGAAAAAGAATGAAAATGCCACTTGAAAGAGTGCAGGTAGTAATTTGGGTTAACAGCAAAAAAAATGTTGAAATTGCAAGGGTTATGGATTAACTGCATGCTGAAATGAGCTGTGTATTTATTTTTAAGGGTCCCAATCTTTTAAGTTTGAAGTGAGGTGTGTTTTCTTGTTTTTATAGTAATATAATAGGAAAGTTGAAGTGCATGTTAACAAAAATCATCTAAGGAAAAGCAAAACTAAAGTTAGTAATGGTGATCTGAATGTTTCAAGAGAGATAATATTGAGATCTATTAGCATTTATTGAAAGTGCATGGCAACAACTGCCTTGCAACCGTTTTTAACTCCAATTTCTGATTATCTGCATTAATCAATGGTGCCAGAATAGAGTTTGTGCTCAACATACTCAATTGCCTCTTCTTGAGCTTTTGTAGGTGATATAAGCTATGACTGTCTCCCCCAACATAAAGAAACAGCACAGCCAGAGAATGCTCCAATAGGAATAAAAGTAAAACCACATCCAGAGAAAGCAAGAAACTAAAAGCTTGTTGAGCTGAATGAGCTCTTTGAAGGGAGACATAGAAAAAACTCCGCCCTCAAATCAAATAACAAAAAATTACAGGTTAAAAAATGAGAAATGACCAAATCCTCAGGTAGCATAAATCCTTGCAACTCTACTGACTTCAGCAGAGTTTGCTGATTCTCAGTAGTTGATGAGAGGCCTGGAGATTTTATTTTGTTGGGCACTAGTTATTGCCAATAGGATTAATAATGATTCTTTTCCTTATTGCCATTGATCTTGATATAATCTGTGTTGTGGTTTTTTTTCATATTTTTTGGGTCACCTTGGTCTCATTCAGGCAGTATTTGTAGTAAATTTTTAAATGTGTGTTTTGAGAATGTGGAAATAATTTGACATGCTAGTTGCTGTAAGGGTTGTTATATATTACTTTAGGAAGAGGCTAAGTTAGGCACGTATAGGCTCTAAGCAGTAGATGATAATGCTTCCCTCTGTATTTCTAACAGGGAAATTGCTTGATGACTTGTCAACTAGGGCCCTTAGAAATGACATATTTCCTCTAAGAAAGGACATTATGTCTATTCTACCAGTGTTTTAAGTGTAACGGCACATTTCGAGGCATGCTCAGCTACGCAGCCAATGATAACCTTACGAAGATGCACCTTATTAGCTTTGACAGAATGCTAATAAATCTCCAGCCCGGAGGGTACTCCTTGGAGAGGCCTGGCTCCTTACCTTTGACATGGGGGATGAAGTGGTGTCGGAAGGGGGAGTTGGGGCGGGAGTCATGGTGAGCGGAGCTGCGACTGCTAGTGCGCAGGTATGACAACCGCTGCACACCAGTAGGGAGCAGCTCTGCGGCAGCAGGGAATCGGGGGGCAGAACAAAATGAAAACAAAGAAAAATAATAAGAGAAAGGCAGGGAAGGAGGCTTCAAAGGAAGAAAAAAAAGGCATTAAACAATTAGGATTCTGAAAAGGAGGAAGGAAAAAAAAAAAAGGTTAAAAGACGTACCAAAGGGTTCATAAACATTAGACAAAATTACAGCAAGTAGTTGAAGAGAGGCTCAGATTTGAACTGCATTACTAATTCAGCGTAATATTTACTTGCTTAATGAGCTTCTTATCTATGCCCTGTTACCAGAAAATAGCCTGCTGCCATCATGCAAACATCACAAACATTGACGCTCAATTAGTTAAGAAAGCAGCTGTTTTGAAAAGTGTCTGATCAACCCCACATCAGTCAAGAGGCATGCAAGCTGCCTTCTATTGTTTTAAGGCATTCCAAAAACGCTACCAACGTCAGCTAGGGCATCACGGTAGGAAAAGGCTGCAAACTTTTTCAAAACTTGTAGCACTCAAATTTTGAAGAACCTGATGCTGACAACGTCAACACAGTGCTTCGCTTCTCTCTCAAGGGCTAGCTGGAAGCCAAAGAGGAGTTACTTGGGGCCACTGCATTTATTCAGAGAGAAGTTATTCTTGCAAATAACATGGTTACAAGAAGTGATATTAAGAAAAGAATGTTAAATATACACATGCTATTATTCAATATGAATAATACTGGAGGAAAATTATAAATTAACAATCACCCCAAAGCAGGGTAGCAAAGATCAAAATGATGAATTCTACAGATTTATGTCTGTGTCACATGAGAAACAAAAACAGGTTAGCCAAAGATGAGATCATCTGAACAGAGATGAGCTTGAACAAATATCTTCTCGGAAAATCCCTCAGGCTGCGAACTTTTGAAGATTTTACATTTGGACCCAAATTCTTGCTTGAGCCCATCCGCCCATCAAAGAATTACACAAACAGAGCCTGCTTCTGAGGAACATCCTTGACTGAACACAGACAAAAAAAATCAATCACAGTAAGTTCTGGAATAAGTCTTGGATTTGTTCATGCCCCTGATACAACCGATACAAATGGAAAAAACCCCTTGAAATTGCCAGAATCAAGAGACAGAAGTTTGCAGCTTTTTCATGCTTTATAAGTCTCTTTCAGTTTTAGTTATAATGTCATCTTAAAACACAGTCATGTTGTCAGCACTAACTATCAGACACAATTTGCTTCTGTCCCACCTCCCTTGGGACCATTAAATAAGGCATTCACTGACAGACACAATTAGCTGCTTTCAGCCCACCCTTACTAGGAAATGGCTCCAGCACTCAAGTTCCACAGTGGTGGCTCTACAATTAATCTTTAATTTTAAAATTGCAGCTGCTATTGTGGATGGGCCTTTGGCATGCTAAGTGTTCGTCTGCAATCACCAAGGAGGATGGAACTGCACGACTGTATCACTTATTTTAAAAACGGGTCACAATGATTTAATTCATTACCATAAAGAATAAATCAATCTTGAAAAGTATTCAATGAATTGCATTTACAGATACATTTTTATGCAATTTGGGCGTGGATGAACGCTTAATTTTCAAGTATTGCTTTCCTACACACAACCAGTAATTTGAATGCACTTAGAACCTGAATGACTGTACATTCTCTGTATTATACATAGAACTTGTGCATCACTGCTAAATCAATAAAAAAAATTTGTATTTTTTTATATGTCCCCTAGAAAATGTCTATGGCTTCAATTAAAAAAAAAAATCTACCTTGCAAAGCATTAGTATGTTTAAAAAGTGACTAACAATTCAGAATATGTTGGGTTATTTATTTTATATAAATATTTTTTTAGGAGGGAGGAATCCTACATCTGCGACTTCTCTATAGTCAAGCCATAATTGTTGTTTCTAAGATGTGATACTTTTCCCAAATTCCTGAATGAAGGTTGTGTTTCATTGCTGTAAATTGTTGATCACTTCCACAAACATACATACATTTAGAAAATAATTAATCAGAAATAAAACCAGAAGATCAGTATTCAATCTACGGCAAAAGACTGCATCAATCATGAACAAAAAACACAGGTAGAGGAGAAGATATTAAAATAGGAAACAATTTTTCAAATGACTGCTAAGAGAAACAAATGCTTCTCTTTGCCACTCGGTGACATAATAAAGAAGCACTACTTTTATACATCCTTCTAACGCAGTTGCCCTTACCAGGTCTGTGGAAATGCTGAGGGGAACGTGACATGGTGGGTGTGTAGCTGTGACGACTGTACACTGGAGAATTAATGGAGCCCTGACTAGTAGACCTGTGAATCATACGATCCCGAACATCTTGATAACCCTGTAGAATAGAAGCAATTAAAAAGAATTCACTAGTAAATATAAACGTGCATTACACATTTCTTTTAGCAATGCTCAACGTTTGTGGATCTGCAGATATCAACAGAAGCTACTGAAACAACAATATTCCCTAAGCTTTCAACCCATTTCATTATTATTGTTTGTTAATGATCTGTTCAAAGACTGATCCATTTTTATAGTCAGTGTCAGAGTTCAGTCTTGGAAGGTTCTAACTGCACCTGTCATTCAGCGTAATTTCTATTAAATCTTATGTAATCCTAGATTTCCCCATGTTCCTGTGATTCAATAAGGGAAGTTGCCTGTTCAGAGGATGCCTGTGCTACAGCACATGGCACAAGATACATGAGCCAGCCTTCAATTAGCTAAGGTGGAGACCAGCAAGAGTTCAAAAGAGGCAGCTCAGAGCTCTGTGGCTTAATTTACCATGTGTCTCAACTAGCTACAAACAGGGTTTTTAGTACCCAAATTAGATCTGACGCCCCCACCCAACCATCTGAAAACATGACACCTTCTTGCACAGCAAAACTCAGTTTTCTCAGTTTCCTGGAAAACAAAACAAAACAGAACAAACCAAAACAAACCCAGAGCCAACAAAACAAGAAAACACACACAAAGCAAAACAAAACAGGACAAAATGGATGAGAGCAATTTGAATGCACAAAGAATTACAAATTTTATAGTCACCTTTTTTTTTATTTTTATTTTTTTAAGCATGTAGCAATCATCGTGACTTTTATGTTGCAAACAAACAACACTCTACACCCCCAAAATGAAAATGCTTATGCAATGGCATCTATAGGAACCTGACAAATAACTCTACAAATATTTAATGTTATTATAATGTTCAAAACAGCCCCCAGGGAAAACCAAACCAAACCACAGTTATGGTTTCTTCGAGGCAAAACTACAAATGCTTTAGTAGCAACCATGTCTTCTTATTTAAATGTTTAGAGCAGCGTTTTAGCTCATGTCAGTCATCCGTCTCCGGAGATCCTGCCTGTGGCAACCAGAAGAATCAATGTACAAGAAGTGACCTCTGCTGGACAAGTGGCTCTGCTTTATAGACAACAATTGGGTAGCGGCACGAGCTTCATTTCTCATACAATCTGTCAATGAAAGCTTAATGTTTTCTTTTTAGAGTTAATTTTCCTTAAATTTCAATATTCAGAAAACATTTCTATGTAGCAAAAAGAGATCAAATGGGTAACAAAATCAACACCTGCATTTGCTGAAGTGAGCTATTGTAATCATAGTAAGACTATGTTCCACCAAACTTACTTCTGCAGAAGGGGTAGGTGATAATGTCCTTGGAGACTGCAAAGATACAAAAAAAAAAAAAGTAAGGTTACAGAATCATCACGGCATGTTTTGGGCTAGAAAATGGCAACCCAGACATATAAAATGGCAATGAAGACATAACTGAGGCCATTGTAACACCGTAACTTGCTTTTTCCACATTGCTCAGGAACTGGTCCATAAATCATTGAAGCAATTAAAGTCTCTGGGAGAATCTTTATAAGCGTGATTAATTCAGTCAAATATCATGCAACAACACCTCTCAACCATCTAATCATTCTGGTAGTTAAAGCATATCTGTAGAGATCAGAATCAGTAAAGGGTTATTAATTTAATAAGCATGCCTGTTACGAAGAAATCTTTAAAGTGGAAATCAAAAGTAAATAATCTTAACTCAAAGCTTTGCATGGCGCCAGAAGTAGAGAATGACTTCCAGGATGAAGCACACTGTTCCTCCAACACACATACTCTGGCAAAAATCTCCTTTTCCGCAAGGCCTTACATTTCACAGCCAATGCAAAGCAGCACGTAGTTGTCACCAACATTTCTTTGATATGATCTCTCTCTAAGTTAGCTTTGTATTCATCCATAGTTATGCAAGGAGAACAGACAGGAATTACAGTATGTATATTGAAAGAAGTATGCAAAAGCCAGCGGTAAGAAATACGCGCAATAGTTATGAAGCGTTTCTATTACAGAGATAGGGAAACTGAGGCAAGACGTGCCTTTAGAAATGAAGCATAAGATCATGCGTAAACTGGTGGTACCAAGAATAAAGTCTATGTATGATTACCAGTTATGTGTCTTTAATCACAAGACAATTTGAAGCTGGAAGACCAGGATTTAAAATATTTATTCTTTTATGCATTAAGTTTCCACATTACTTAATTGCCATAGCAAACATGGCAAGAGATTATGCTTTTAAATATGACCACAGTTGTTACAGGATGACATAGCTGTTAAGATAATGTCTCAGCACCAAAACTGCTGATTCTGGTTTAACTATTACAATAATGCACAACAATAGTTAGTGTAAAATGTATGCTCAATTTCTGGTAATAACCAGAAATTCACCTCTACATTTTGCAGTGTGAGACCATTAACTCTCACAGAGCTGGTAACACTGGTGATTACTGTAAATAAACAAATTTCCATAATCTGTTGAGGTTGCCTACTTGCTCAGGCAACGTAAATGGTTGTCACAGGAATCTAAGACCGGGAAGGCAACCCAGAAAGTGACTTGCTGATTCCATGACCAACATTTCAGGTATTTCCACTCCATCACTAACTGACATCATCTCATTGCTTTTTGGGAAATGGAACCACCCTCTGCAGCCAACTCATTATTTCATCACGCATAGGTGAACTGCTGTATCTCAAATTCTGAGTCATGATTCTTCAGAGCTTATGAAGTCTTTTAAAATCTGTTCTGTTGCACAAATCTTTACACTAGTCAGTTCAAAATACGCTCTGCAGTAGACTGTGAAGACAAAGTTCCAGAATAGTAAGCCAGTGGAAACACGAAGTGACGTCTCCAGATATTAAAAACAACAACAACAAACTTTGGTAGAGCTGTAGTGAACAAATTTACAGCAAAATTTCTACTCCCCACTAGCAGGCTCAGTCTTCTGTCACTTTGAGATCTAAGGGGCTGCTCTGATGCCTGCAGTCATGCAGATCATTCTGATTTCTGGGAAATTTTGGCATGCAACATTTTGGCCACATTTACAGGTGTAATTTTACAATGCAACTTCCAGCACTTTGTACTGATCTCATTTTAATTGCCTTTTTGATGAACTACCAGGTATGATGCCTGCTCCATTTTGAAGCACCTATCACATTAGAAAAAAGCAGTTTTCACATTTTACAGCAGTTTATTTACTGAAAGCTGCTACAGACGGCCATTGTTCTCAGCTGACAGAATACTAAACATTGAGAACGCACAGGGTAACGTTGCTTCTCTCAATATTTATGCAGCAAAAGTCAGAGCTGATGAGAGACTTGATTCCTGTGCTAACCAGGTTGCTGCTAACGGGGCAGAAGTTAAAGGCCTGAAGAACCTGAGCAACTTTGACTTTCTAGAAATTTTATCACTGCATTAAGGGTCAGCCTCAATAGCAAAAAAAAAAAAAAATGTACTGATTTCAAGCAAACATCTTCAAACAGCCACAGCGCACCAGAAGGCTCATTTCTCATCTGTTTTGTGTGAGAAGCTAAACCACCTCTTCACGACCTTCTTGCTGCTGGTGGATCTTTAACTAAAATGTCCAGCTCCCGCTAGGTGGTGCTGTGGGAAAGTGTTTCTCATCACAGATTTATAGAAAAACAAGATTGGGATTTAACCGAACACCACACATTATTGGTGAGAAACTTTTCAATGCATTTCCCTTTCATTTCAATAAAGAAGAATGTCTCGTGCTGTCTTCGCACTTTCTGTAGCTGAAGTATACAATTTTCTTGTAGTTTATTCCCTGTAATTTAAGGTTTGTTTCCACTACTGGATTAATTTTGGTTGCTCTTACACACCTGCCTTGTACACATGCACATCTTTCTTACCTGAGTTTGATTTTTTTATATATATTTTTTAATTTATGTAAAGGGCATTTCTAGGGTGCAAGCTTAAAGTCAGGCTCACATTTTATTTAATCCCACCACATATAAACACTTTAGAAAAAGAATGCAGGCTAAATTGCTTAAAGTCTGTAAATCCCTGCCACGACTAAACGTGTTACCTCCTTTGCTTTTTAAAGATGATGGTAACTGATATTTGAAGATTAAGTGTCACTCATATACAACAACACAAACACAAATTAAGAGATCACTCCACCCGTGATGGGCTTGTGCTTTCATTAGGGTAAGGGAAGGGAGGAGAAACAGGCACAGAGAGGCGAGGTGAATTGCCCAAGGTCACAGTAGTCACCAGTAGCATTGAGTAGAAAACCCAGATCTCTTGAAAAGATGTAGAGAACCATTTTGTTTCAAGAACTAATTTCTGTAGTCACCAGAAATTAATTGGATTTAATGCTGGTGATAATACAGGGTAAGAAAACCCCAAAGGCTTTTGCTTATTCCCAGAACAAGCATAATGGCAGACAGTTTCCAACATATGCCTTTATCAGTGAGCAGCATCCCCTTAAGGATTAACAAAACTGGGTGAAATCAGTTCTTCCTTTGTGACTAACAAGAGATTTGTGTTTGTAGATGGTTCTGTGGAATGGCTCAGATCTGTTGGAACTGGTCAGAGATCACCAACGCATCTCACAGGAGTTATGAATCATACGTCAGCTGGATTCGCTGCCAGCCTGAATTTGAGAGCAGAAGTTCTGTAATATTCTGACCTGTTAATCACCTATTGTATTCCTGAGCTGAACAGTCTCCTGAATTTCCTCAAGTTAACTTATAATATAGCTCATAATTTAAGATTAGTCCTATGAAATATCAATGAACAAAGTACAAAAGCAGAGAAAACCGATCTATTGATGAGAAGAATGCTTTGCTAAAAGAGATTATCTTATTCACTTCAAACCATCTGTGCCTGAATGCTCTACTGTACTTCCTTTTTCCTCAGCATATCTTCATACTTAATTCAGTTACTGTCAGCTAAAGTCACCGAGATAGCAAAGAAGTCTATTTCCACACCCATTAGATTTGCATTCTGGAAATTAGATTTACAGTCAACTGGTAATACCCGACTAAACCTGCTTCATGATCTGCATTTGAACCGTGTTAATAGTGGTTGCAGGTATAGAAGGTCACCTGAGAAAACTGAGGGACCCTACAACCTGAAAGATATCTTTAAATACAAATTTAAGAAAATAAATGAGATGATTGTTTCTCTTGTTGCAGGATAAAAGAATCTACTAAATGTCAGGAGTTTACAATGTGAGGCAGCTATTTCCATACTGCAACTAACCTGCTTTTCCAGGTGGAAGAGCATTTCATCCTGACCTATTTCAAATTTTATCCCGTATGTATGTCTGGCAAAGTGCTCTGGAAATATATTTCCCTTTGGCGTGCAAGAGAGAAAGCATTCTGCAGCTCTTAATCCTGTTACTGCCACAGAACATTATGGTATTCCTCATATTCTGTTGTGAGCATTGGTGCTCTACAGCTACGTGCCTGGTACAGAGCACAACACCAAGCTGGCTTTTGCCTCATGGTCTGGATTTTGCTGCACCCAAAAGCTAGAATATGCATGTGAATTATGAGCAGAGACACACACAAATGGCCTGCAACCTGCTCCCCGTTCCTCTGCCAGCAGCTGGTGTTAATGCAGGCAAGAAGTGGACCTGTGTGTTTAACTGTGCAGCTTCCCCACATAACACATCGTCACGACTATCCCCATTAAGCCCAGATCAAACACAAAAAGCACTTTGAACAGCAGCAGCAACAATTCTAAAGTGTCAATTAGAAATTATTTCAAAAGAGGATAGAAGCGTAGCAGGCTTTGAGTAAAGCTTATAGCAGAATGGGTTGCTTGTCGGTTCATTACCTCTCCAAGACTCTGTCTCTCCTGTCTGTCCTCGTAGGCGGAAGTGTAGAATGGCTCATAAGTAATTAGGTCTGGACGTTCAATGTCATAAATGGCCTTGACTTTGGGAATGGCTGCTAAATCCTTGTAATCAAGGATCTCATTGTCTACTTTTGCCTGAAGGTCAAAGACAGAACATAAATTAACTTACACAAATGCACTGGTAATTTCTATTTTACACAATTTATGATTTTGTGTATTTGTTATCACACTGTTGCCATGGAAAACCCTTTTTGGCACTCTACACACAAAGTGGCTGCTTCTGTTTCTTCTCCAAGTGGGCCTCTCTCTAAAAGCACACAGTGTTTTCTGAGCTTAGGAAAGAAAGAACATTGCATATACAGATGTCACACAAAAGTTGCTTATCAACAGTACCGAGCTGGAAACTTCAGCTCCACAAATGACTCGTTTTGTGGCCTAAGGCAAGTCATTTCACCTCCGCTCTTATTTTCCCATCTGCAAAATGCGATAATATTAATTTAGATTGCAGATCACAGAGACTGTGAGAGGATTCCATGCAGGAGACCACAGACAGAACGCCAACCTATAAATCTGCACACGAGAGGAAATACAACTCATTACAAGGAAATAAAATGGCAAGCAGGACTAGTTGTCAGGACTAGGCATCAAACTGCCAACTGAAATTATTATATTGTACTCATCACTTAACCTATGCGCAAACTTCTAACTAAAGCATTTGTTGCTTACTAACAGGATACCATGTAGTACCTACATTGACTATTTTCTCACTAAAACTGCGAGACGTTCTTAACTAGTTTGAAACTGGGAGTAGGAAAGCAGTTCTAAAAAGACAGTTGTGGCCATCAGAGGGAGCTGGAAAGAGGTCTTACATATTGTTTAGGCAGCTAATATTTTCTCTTAAAAGAAAACTTGTTAAAAAAATCACCATACATTCTTAACTACATTACAGAAGTAAACTTGATTTTTAAAGCTAATAGGGAATATTCAATTTGCTTTTCACCTTTTCTACTAGGTATTTTAGTTATCCATAGGAGGCTGCACAAGAAAACAAGGCTGATCTGTTTCTACTCGCATTCAGTTCTGTTCTGCCTGAGTACTAGCACATAATGTCTTTAAGTGAATTTACCTTCCTGAGCCCTTCTAACAACCACTAGCCTTGGTGGTTCTTAAATAATGCCATAAATTAAATACAATACAAAATACTTCTGATGGAGAAACAAGGCTTGAAATAGTTAGGAAATCCACTTTTTAAAAACACCCTCAAATCTGTTTAGTTTTGACTCACCAGGTATAACAAAGTACCATAAGCCAATTTAACCCTTGGTAAATAGGTAGTTATACTAATGTGTAATGTTTTTACCGCAGTCTGTTAAAGAACTGCAAATATGTCTGGACATTTTAAATCCAGTGTAAATTACCATAGATACTTTCACAGACCCCAGATGTTGCCCTATAGACTCAGTTGTGTAGCAACAGGTGAAGCTACAGCTTATGCAGGTGATATTACCAAAAGGATGATGGCAGTTCTCCAGAACATGCTCTGTGGTTTGACAGCTGCAGTGTGAACACTTTAGACATATTAGCTGTTTTTTTAGGTTGTTGTTGAAATGCACTGAAGAACTAGCACTTATCTCAAACTCAGGACTTGAGATCTGTAATTTTGGTAATTTTTCTGCGTTATAATACATGTAACAAATAAATCTGTATGCCTTACATTTTCACCTATATAATCTTAAGGTTATCTACAAAATGAGTGATTCAGTATTAAGTGCAGGTAACAGAAAAGAAAGTCTGCCCTGTATCTGCTGCTTCTTCCGAACATAACCTTCGTCCTTGACCCCTCATAATGGACTCTCTCTCAGTAACTTGCCTTCCTGTCATTTTCTTCTTAGCTATTATTTTCCACTTCTCCCTTGGATATTGTGCAGGTTGTCTGGAGCATGTTTTATATGAGGACAAAGGCTATATGGACTCTTAAATGCATGCAAGTTCTTGAACGTGTAGGTTATATGCATTGAAATACAGTAAGTCTGAGAAGGTTGAGCTGTTTTGTTATTCATCCAGGTACAGCTGATTTCATACTCTGCCTCCTTAGAACCAAACTTAGTAGATGATTTCTTCTGACCCTGGAAACTCCTCTGCCAAGAAAAGAAGGGCACTGACAATACTGAAGTATAGTGGTAAATACTAAAAGTGGTGTTAGAAGAGGAGAAAAAAAAACAACTCCTTTGAAATGTTGGGCCAAACTTTCTGTGAATGTATTTCCAACTGCAATTTCTAAGATCTGGTCAGGCAGCTGACCTGTCTGCCTTCTGTCCATCTTCACATCACCAAGTGGCTTCAGGAGATTTACTAAATCTTTATGTGGCCTGGAAAAAGCCTGCCCTGCCCTTGAAATTCTGTGGTGATTAAAACTACCCCTGTAATGGTGCTGAGAATTTTAACAATTTAACCACTGAAATGAAGGCATTAGCATCAGTATAGAAATGTTTTATTTCAGCATGAAGTATTTCATATTCAAGCAGCTCATTCATCAGAAGAAATACTTACATAGATAGTGTGGCCTGGTGAGCCAGGTATACTGGAACCTGGTCTGGAATAAATACTTTCTGATGATGTTCTCGTAGGCTGAAAAACAAACAGGAACTTTTCAGAGCCACCTGAAGCAATTAACATTGGTAACTTTGGTTTTAAGTGAAGAAATCTGCACACATCTTGAAATTAACCGCATTTTGGGAAAAAAAAAGTCAAGACAAATGCAAGCATTCTGGCATATTTCACAATCTTATGAGGCAGGTGTGGGCTTTTTTTTTTTTTTTTTCAGGGGAAAGAGTGTTGTGAGGGAGGAAGGAGGTTTTCTAAATCATATGGTGTAAAAGAATGACAACAATGATGAACAAAACAAAACGACACCTGCCAGAGACACTGCAAGTAGCCATATAACGTACAGCTCAGGACAGTCCTGCTGGTCACTTTATCAAAATGTTAGTTCACAAACAGCTAGAGATTATCAGCAGCCATTGGCTCAGCAGCCAAAATTGTTGAGAGGAGCACAGCACACACGTCATTGCTTTCCAGGTGTTCAGTCACTGGATTTCCATTATGAATATGGAATTGAATTTGGCCCTTCTCAGTAGAAAGACCAGAAATCCTTGGCTTGGAGCTGTTCCCTGCATCTGCAGCACAACTTAGATGCAACCTAAAAACTAAACTATTGGTTGAAATTTCATGATTCCCCACACTGCAAAACTGATGTTTAGTGCCAATGTCCTGCAAACTGAAATTCAGGAGAACAGCTGCACCCCTACAGAGTGAGTGCTGCCGCACATTCAGAGGATTATCTAACACTACATCAGTACTGAACAGACACTGATTCCCTAGTGAAAGTTTTGTGAGAGGAGACAAAATAACTTGGCATTGAGATGTGGGGATCCTGAAAACCTGACAAATTTGAAAACCATTTATTTGATCAAAAGTCACTCAAGGCTATTGGGGCAATAACTCAAATATAGCATGCAGCAGACAAAGGTAATCAAAGATCCCACTTCCACTTGAGAAGCCATTTTTGTTCCCTAATTGACTGTGAAGAACTAACTCCTATCATAAAGTAATGCATCAGCAGATGACTCTGAGAACAGTGCAGTGGGTTGTTTCAAAGTCACCAAAAATTAAGCCTTCTTAAGCAGTCCTTACCTCTCGTCTGTTTGTGACAATGTGCTAAGGGACCTTCGAGTCACATACTGGTGAGAAACAAGACTAAACAGCTTGGTTCACTGATTTTTCTTAGGAAATATTTGGAGTGAGCAAGGCTACTGGACATTTCTCATCCTTGAAACACTCTCAGACTCTTTCTACCTTTAATTTCATAGCCAGGAAAGCTACTGGAACCATCCTTATAAAAAATGCTGAAGACTAGCTGAGGATCATACAGCAGGATTCCTCTGACTCCCTCTGTGGAAATGAGATCACCATATGCAGGGAGGGTCAAAGAAATAAAGGGCTTTGAACACATTCCACCAAAAAACGTGAAGATCCAGATCAAATAGAGAGCAGATGTGGCTATGGAATGACATGGTCACCAATCCCCTCAGGAGTACGTCTGAGAATGCCTTCTCAGCTGGACATTTGTATGTTCCTTTCTTTTTCCCTCTGTAGCTGCAAATTCCTACATCCCAAAAGGGAGCACAGAAATTTCTCAGCTGTCCTTTAGCTCCTTCCATGATGAAATCAAAGGAAAAACAAAACAAAACAGTCCCCCCCACACACTTGTTTGATGGAAACGTTACAAGACTTAAGCTGGCTATTGCTGAGAAACACTTCATCCCCTTTTCATTTTGCCATTTCACGCCACTGAGTGAAGACACATGTAATGTGCTGCTGCAGTTGCTATGGAAAACCACTGTTTTCACTACAACACAGGGAACACCATTAAGCACTTGAGGTACTGTTAGGGGTGTCTCTGTTACCTTTTAAAGCATGTCTGCCAAAAGTGAGAGTTTTGTCTGATTAATTTTCCCTCTTGCAGGAAAACAAGCATGAGAGCCAGTTACAACTTCTTCTAAACTGGCACGCCTTCTGGGTTGCTTTTCCCTCTGGTTCTTTGTAATCTCTTCAGGAAATCAGAATTTTTCAGCCCTTGCTTCAACTCTCAGTCTCACCTCTTAGTGTAACTGCTAAAATCTTCTTCAGCAAAGAAAAATTCCCTTGTGCTTATCACTTCAGTGAGTTTATTGAATACAGTCAGTCTAAGAAGACAGTTTCAGCAATGCCCTGCTAACAATTCTTTTATGTGCTCTTAGTTCAGGAGTACAGAAGCAGTTGCCAGATGGACTGGCAAGTCGTAGCACCTGTTCTTCATTTCCTCTCCGTGCTTCTGCTCCAAGTTCCTCATTACTATCCCATTAACACGGCCACGAGCCAGATTTGACACTCTCTAAAACCAGTTTTCTATTTTCTGTAACAGTTCCTGTGTACAGCAGTTTAACCTGGAGCGTCTGATGAAGTTCCACGTTCTCCAGGCAGGATGCCACCCTACCTGAGCACACGTGGGTTATCTGCTGAGCATCTGAATGCAAGCAGACCTGCTACTCTGCGCTTCCTCCATCAGCTCCCAGCCCTTTATCTGGACTGATTTTACAACATACCCTTGAAGACAGTGCACGGAAGAGGACTTCTGCATCTACTTTCGTTCTTGCTGCCTCACTTTGCCCTACTTGTTCTGAATTACACAGGCTGTTTCCATCGCAGATGGCTATTCTCTGTAGACTCTGCTGTTCCCCATATGGTCTGGAATCCTTCACAGATTTGCACCTTCCCCTAAATACGACTGCGCTGCATTGAAGAACATTTCTGCTCTTTGCCTTAACAAACCTACATTGAAGATCCCTTGATATAAACTGTTAGTTTTGCAAAGTTTTAGGCTATTAGACAACTATAGCAACCAAGAGGCCTATAACAACTCCTGACTCAAAATCTGTGGCTGGGTATGGCTTTTATTATATTGTATGTTATGTTCTCATTATCAGTCGAGAAACCCTGTCTCTGTAGCACTGTTGTGACTTTACTACTTAAACAGGTGGCAAGAGACACATTGGCTGATGAATTCTCTACTGACGTAACTGGTGTAAATCCCATCCTAGAGAAGAGCTGGATAAGAGCACAGGTTAAAACTGGAACAGCGGCAAACCCTGACCTTCACTGGAGATGTCACATTAGCATCTCTTAAACACATACAGATAAGAAAATGAGAGACTTCTTTAATATGAATGCATTCCTCTAGAGGTATTTCATCCCATCACAACAGACCTGGGACACTTGTTCTATACTCCCAGCAACAAAGTTAAGCTGGCTTACTTCTGCAAATGGATCTGGAATATTCTTTGCATGACCGTGCTTGTTCTTTAAGGATTCAAATAGAGCTTTTCACACTGTCACTTTTTTCAGAGAAATTTAAATCAAATCTTTGTTAAGAACTACAACTATTTTTTTCTTGTGGCATGGTCGTTCTCCACATTTTTTAACTGTAGAAAAGTTGTTTTTCTTTCCTCCTCCATCCAAATGGATGTAACACTGGTAAATACATTAACATGGGATGTCTGTACCACATATAGGAAGTTTGCGAATGCATATGAAAAAAACAAACAATAGAAGTTCATACATATCATTAAGGTAGCTAAGGGAAAGAACCAAATCATGAAGTAGCTGAAATATCTGTAAGACTTCTCCGTATTTCCCACTTTATTCACAGACATCTTATTTTTATGTTTTTGATCTTCATTTCATGCATTTGTCCTCAATGCAAAAGTTCTTTACCAACTTCATTTGCAGACTGGCAGAGGTAACACCAACTGTCATGCTCTTGATGCTCATCCTGTTAGGTTCATTGTGAATTTTAATGCTCAGTTATCATACCACCCATGCATATGGCCCAAATTAATTAACTTGTTATTTTATTATTAGATTACGAAGCTTAACATGTTCATCTGCGTTTACCTCAGCTTGTCATGTCATCATGCATGGCACATCATCTAAATACACAACTTCTTTCAAGAAAAACATCCACACTAGAGCCATTCACATCATCCAGATACTGCTGTAATGCGGTGGCTGTGGCTTTTTGAAGTACAGATGTTCAAAAGCATGCTCTACAATAACTAAGTGCAGGCAACCAGATCAAAACTGATCCCAAGAACATCTGGCCAAACAGATGCACTATTGTTTATCAAAGGCATCGTCAGCGTTGTTTACAGTACCTGCCTTAGTTTTTTGATAGAGTTCATTATGCAAGGCGGTGATAATAGCTGCAGAAAAATGAATACGTTTTCACTTAATAACATTTAGCAGCACAGTTTAAGCAAATTCTCTAAACCTCAGAAGCTACTGTAAGTGAAGCCTATTTATAAATAAGCTAAAAAGAAGATTAGGGTGTAATTTATTCTACTCAGCAGCCACAACTTTGCAATAGCAAAGAATTTGACAGTCCCAGTGCAATACTTGCTACTGGAAGTACCTGCTTCAGCAACTGCAAGGCTTTACAGAGGATAGAAGTTTTTTAGGTCTTGGAACCAGGGCTCCTTGGAGACAGGTTTCCCATGGATTTCAGTAATTTTCAATGGCAGTGTACAAGACCAATAACGCACTTCAGTGCTACAGCATTCATTGTGCCTGTCTGCCAGTTGAACTGTGCCCTTCTTACAAGTGTGTTACCTTCAAATGCGCAGAGTACTTCAGTATTTCTCTTCCTTAAAAATCTACAATATATGTGCACCACGACAAAGCTAGCGAAAAGGTCTAGTTCAAAGTCACACAGACACATATTAATAGGTTACAAGAATTTTTTCTTCCCTTTCTAGACAAAAAGGCCAGAAAGGAGAAGGAATTTTCAGCACAGTCATTGAAGACACACTGCTACCATATGTAAGATCTTTTACAAGACTACTCATGCAAATGTAGTCTTCACCAAAAGTAACCTGAGTGGAAAGCAGAAAAAAAATGAAGTGGAAAGTCCAGAACATACTAAATTCAATGGTCAATTTCTTATAGAATTCACAAGATTTGGTTTACTTCCTCAAAAATTATTAAAAGAACTTTTTTTGTGTGTGTGTGTGTGATAGGTAGCAAGTATGGTTTTAAAAACACTACAGTCATCTTTTAACTTAAGACATTTTCCCCTACAAGCTAGTTATTTCAATTTGCTGGGTTCCTTCTTACATTTAGCAAACAATTAACCCCAGTAAACATGGGTCTCAGTCCACAGACAGCCACTCATGGCAAACGATAAGCTATTACTGCACGAGGTTTATATTTCTTTTATGTTTCTTTATACCTTTTATGTTCCCTTATATTCTTTTCCTTTCTTTCTTGCACTGCCTTTGGCATCTAATTCCTAGCGAAATGCCTAACTTCTAACTCCTACTGATTTCAATGGAAGCTCCAGTACTCAAGTTTGGCAGCTCAGCACTTTTGTTGGGCTGGTCGTAGATGGTGGTTTTGATGCCTGATGTGTGATCACTGCATCAGTGGCATTTAAAGTGCTTGGAGTAAAGTTCTGTTTGAATCACACACCAAGGATTGTCTTCTCCACGTTATGTACACCATCCAAACAGTTTTCAGCAGGGTTATCATGTGATGAAGAGCTGCAGTAGGCATACACCTTCTCCTGTCTTGCCTGTAATCTGCCACCATATTAGTAATAAAACACACATACAAAATGGAACTCATTGGCAGCAGGTTCATCCGAGGCTCAAAACGTCTTCTAACTACAGTACCAAAGTTTGTTCATAGATCTAAGAGACTGTCAGGTATTTCTGTTTCTGGCTAAGATTTTGTGACCCATTTCCCACTAGCTGTTTGGTACTCAGCTCAGTCACAAAGTCTCAGAACTCTGAAGTCAAGATCCAGGGACCTACAGGATCTTTGAAGTATGCACCTTCATCAACAGGTGCACACTTCAGAGAAACAAGAAACATTAACAAGACTGAACCGCCATGGTCTGGAAAAGGCTGCAGATAATATTTACAAAACATGCATGCTCTGGCTTACTATGTGCAAAAGGCATTTGCATCAAGCATGCTCTGGTAAAGTTAAAACTGTAATTTTAATGTAGATTAAAGCCTTTGGCCCATCTTTACAGCAACAGCAGTGATAGCATCTTTGTGTCTACTCTGCAGAAGAACACTTAAAGCCAAAATCTGCCTTGAATTACATTTTGTATAATCAGCCTGTAAATCTAAGCAGCATTAAATACTGACTAAATTTACACAAGAGGATATCACCTGACCCTAAGCTACTTGTATCCTATACAGTCTACAAAGCAAGAAAGAGAACATACCTTGATTTTGGCATGGGCCACTCATATTTTTCCTTGCATATTTTTCTAATACATTGGATAGGATTCATTTTTCAATCCTAAGGCTCCTGGATTTCAACATTGGAAACTCAGACTCCTGCATGCTAAACTGACTGCAAGAAGCCACTACACTGGCCTAAAAGATGAGCAGAACAGTCCCCCAGATTGCTTTCTTTAGTCTCCAATATCAGATTCCATAAAGCCTAAAAGCGCAGAGACAATGCCCTCCTTAGGAGCCGTGATAACATAACTTTGTAGCTTTATTTTCTTGATATATATTCTGTAGATAAGAGAGAGCAACATTCAAGAGGGGTTAATGCATTGCAACATCCAAGTGAACTCTGTGAAGTCCTGTGCAGGACAAAGGGCACAGGGCTGGCAGTGACCGCTATTGAATCACAGCGCTGTATTCAGCCACGTAACGCTGCTCTGCAGACTGCATCTAACAAATATCCTGCCCTGGCTGATGATACAACTATGGTCTGCCTTGTGATGAGAGATGTGAAGGCAGTGTGAGCAGACACAGTGAGAGTCCAGTGGCACGGATTCTATCAGCTCGTCTGGCTACAGCTAGCCTGTACTAAGTCCATATCTGCACATTTTTACTTCATTATTGGGTGAAAGCTGTACAACCAGACAGCAGATACAACCAACAAAGAAGCAATGCTCTGAATGAGAAGAAACAGAAGTAGGTGGTGGTCTCAGGTGCACACCAAACTCAAGGAAGTCTGAAAGCAGAACAATCAAGAAGGGGCAACCTCCTAACGCCAACATGGATGTGCTGCTGACTATGGAGAGGCCAAATGCTCTGGGGCAGTGCCCAGGACATGCCCAAACCCAGCTTTTTGTAAATATTTTCTCAACTGAAGTTTTCATCTGTATTTGGTCAATGATTATAAAAACAAAAATGATATAACTGATAGCATTTTTCTCTCTAAAAAACATAAACCATTGTTCATGGAAACCTGACTTCTTCCCTTCAAAGTCAGACACTTTTTTACCATTTTCATTTGCTTCATATTTGCACTCTAATTTTTTCCTTCAGAAGAAAAACTTTCTATGGCACTGGAAGAAAAATACTGCAACCCGCAAAAGCTCAAATTAATCTAAAAAAATAAATTAAGCATTTCATTAAAAGAAATGAAAATGTGAGAATTAACAAACACTGGACTACATGATGCAAAATACAGAATCAGTGCCCAGGGTGGCAAGTGACAGCAGGAAAGCTATGTGGCAGAAGTAGTAGCAAGCACAGCAAATGACAATAACCAAGAATCTTCTCAGTAAAGAAGATTGTTATCAACACTGAAAACACAACAGCAAACCTCTGCAGAGCGTGGTCTGCGCAGAACCAGACTCTTTGGATAAAAGAACTCAGATGAGGAATGCTGTCATGAAACAGAAAAGGGAAAAAGAAGAGTGAAAAGGAAAATAGTTTCCCCAGCCCATAAGATTTATGTTACTTATTGGTCCCTGTAGAATCACAAACCACCAGACAGTTGTTAAAAACAAAATAAACACCACCAACAAAAACTAAGCAATATATATTCTTGTTGTATACACACGACTGCTTTACTTTGCTTGTTTTGTCTTTATAGTCCTCTACAAAAAATCCAGGAGGAAGACCTTAACCATTTGTATGAACTCCATCTGAAATACTAACCAGCTAAAGTGTTGATTAGTTTATATCACAAATCAGTTTCTGCTGGAAAACAGAAGTTGCTGAAAACTTCTGAAGTGACTTCCACGATAAAAGGGCATTTTTTTTTGTTTTGCTCTACTGGGAAAGGAAACTCAGCAGAGCAGAGAGGCCTTGTCACTGACTTTTTGCAGAACCACCAGTATATCTAGGCCTGACCATGAAAGTGGTTTTATCTCATATTTGACAACTCACAAACCAGATTCTGATTCTCATATCAGGTTGAAATCTACGCAACCAAGAAACTGACAGCGAATCAAACCACAGTTCATAATTTAGTGGTGACATGTTCAAATAGCACATAGTTCTGCCAGTTGTTTAATATGTTTCTGTACCTACCTTTTTGCTACTGCCTTCATTTGAGCCTGCCGAATGAAACATTTGGCAAAGTCATCTAAATGAACTTAAGTGATCAAGTGAACTCAAACTGATTTTAAAATAAGGTGTCTGATATTTGCAGAATACATACAGACTATCTGTGATGTAAAGCTGAAGCTAAAAATCCTCTCTCTCTCCAGTTATCTTCAATATATTGCATTTCCTGATACCCTTTAAAGACATTTGAAACCTCTGCATAGAAGATCTCCAGGAATAAGGTAGCCTTGGATAGCTTTGCCATGACATTTCTCATGTTCCCCTAATAAGCATTCTCTCACTTAATTTGTCTTAAATTTCCTGAAAGAACTCACTTATGCAAAGTCTTGCAGGTGGGTGAATTTATTTACTTCATTCACTTCAATTAAAAACAGCTGAAGAGGAAGAAGATTCACATGCTTAAATGTGTAATGGAAAAATGGAGAAGATACTTGAAGAGGACTTGACAATTTCCATGGGGAATGGAAATAAATCAACTGAGTTATAAGGCCAGCTTGGAGAAGGTTCATAAGGGCAGCACTGTAGTCAGGAATGCTTTGATAAGGCTTTTGGGTCCAAGTGAAAGGGAGGTATTGTACCCCAGCCATTCACTGCTAAGCGTAAGCATTCTGACACTTAAGCAGGGCCAAAGCCTTGCCTTACATTCAAATTGTTAAATGAGGAAGAAAATCCAGAGCAGCACAAAAAGTACTGTGGTAATTAGTTGACATTAATAAGGGAGCAATCTAATTCTTTGGAGATCTCTCTTTACCTTCTAATTACTGAGTGCTGGCATAAACAATCTGTCTGCTCCTTGGGTGATGCAATAGCCCCACGCCTATTCTGGAGGTAACGTGGTAAAGTTACAGCTGGTGTACACTATGATAAGAGGGTCACTGAGAACAATATTTATGCAAGTGACATAATGCTGCATGCTGGAAACCAAAGGCCAGGAGACAGACTTCTGAGAACAGCCAGGGAGCTTACTGACTTCCTAAGTTTCCAAGCCTGCATCACACCCACCTCTTTGCAGCTGACAGGACCGGGTACAAAATCCAGAGAATTTTATGAAGAAAGTTTCATAGGCATTTTTAATACTGGGTCACCTGTGGCCAGTTCTACTTCTGTATTATCAGTACAGCCCACACTAATGTGAACTCTGATCAAGAAACAGTTATCAGTATGCTACCTACGTTCATAGTAAATTTGCAGAACAGTGCACCTGGCCTGGGTTTCCTGTGAACAACCCACACGTAGAACAAAACCCACAGGATAACCTCCATGCCAGTGCCTCTCATTTTCCTTGGCTGACAGACCATCTACACATTTTATTCACATGAAGTCTCTAATATTCATATTCAGAAAAATTAACAAAGTTCAAAGAAACTACTGAGACATCAAAGAGAGTAAATTGTCCAGAAGGCAAATTAGTGAATATAGGCTTAACATTAAAATTGCATGCAAAAAATCCAGGCTATAATGTTTATCCGTGCAATGTTATTCCCATCAAAGATTTAATCCAGAAACCTTGTAGGGATATGCTGAAGTGACCCCAAGGATAACTGCAACTCTTCTTGGCATTCAAATTAGGATCCCTTTAGTCTGGGTTTTATTTGGATGAAGAGTCCATCTGAGCTAAATGCTGTAAATAACTGCACAGAATGGGGTAACTATTGAGAAGTTATACAGATTTGCAAAAATACTAAGATACCTTGTAGCACTTGCTCTGTTCACATTTTCCTCTTAAAAATCTCCCCCTCCCCCCAAAAAAAAAATAATTAAGATATAAGATTAAATGTCTTAAAGACAATGCCACGTCTGTATGTCAGTAAATGATGCTATCTTCAGATCAGTACACTGAAACAGATACGTGAAGATGGTGAGCCTAAAAATCACACCAGTACCTCTGAAGTGCTGTCACAGTTATTCTGCCAGTGTGGTGACAGCTATGCACTAAACAAACATGGACAATCAACTCTTTCAAATACAATGTCCAGTTACTGGGTGTGCAAAATATCCAGTGAGTTATTGCCACAAGTTCAGCTTACCCTTAGCTTCTCTTCGGTCTTAGTGGATTGCTTACAGTCGGGATGCCAGACAGTGGAACCTTTGGGAGGTGTAAAAAGGAGAAAAATCCTTATTCAGATTAAAACAGATGATTTCTGGTCATGAAAACTTAGTCATGAAAAGAGAACCCCTTCACTGTATCTGACTGTGAAAGAGGAACACAAGTGAAACAAACAAACCAAACCCTCAGCCCACCTACAGCAGCCCCTTGTGGAAGCTGTCAAAGCACTTAGCACACATTTTTAATTAAGTCAAACAGCAGTAAGCAGCAAGAAAGGCAGCCAGCACCAGCTGGAAGAACTGAAAGAGTAAGGGTTCTTCTGGTGAGGATGGAGGGCAAGGGCCATGGCGACCTGATCTGCTCTTCCCTTATGCATATTCCCTTATGCTCTTCCACCACGCATAAAAAGGAAGCTCTGGTTACAAGCCCACCAATACCAGCAAAGTCTGACGACTTCCTTGAGCAGTAGGTGCCGTGCTCAGTTATTGCGAAATATTGAGAAATATCACCTCTTCCCTACAACTATGCAAAATGCAACAGGAAAAGCTTATATGGAGCAAAATTAGAAAAAATTTACAACACAGCAGTCAGTGCTGTAAATAACTTTGTGCCCACTGCACCAAGCTGGAGAAGCCAGTACGACATTTGGCATGAAGCAGTACGTGAAGGAGCCTCTCTCGAGATCCAAGTGCACCGTACTTGTCACTGGCACACACATCGCTTCTGCTCCTTGCTCTGTGAGGTCAGTGGCATGTGTTGTACTGGCATTTCTGCACGGCACGTTCCAGCCTCACATCCTTTAAAAAAAATTAAGGTCTCCACTGTTTGTGTTCCAAAACATGGGATTTTCTCTTACATTGTGAAAATGTAAATATCCATCTGTGCCCACGGGCTGAGCAGTGCCCAGGGCAAGGGGGACTTCCATTCCACTTCAGTGCTCAGGAACAGAGCATGAACTGTGGTCACTGCTGGGAAGCTGCTGGCAGGTTTTAGCCAAACTGAAATGGAGCAGAAGCTAATGCTGATTTGTAACACTGACTGCAGCTGCAGTCAAATTCAAACTTCAGTCCAGCCACTGCAAAGCCAATACTGAGCCCTGTCTGTCTGCAGGAGGGAGCTTCACCTTCACTCCGTGCACAAAGAAACCAAACAAAGGGCCGTCCAGGTCTCCTGCTGGTGAATATTAGCCCAAGTGCAGCCAGAGGACACCCCACCCTCAGAGCCACTGAGAGGTACGGGTCAGGGGCCCTGGACACTTTATTCTAACAAGCCCTTACATGCCTCAGTACAGAAGTGAAGGGCAACAGGAATGATTTCACTTCCCAGCAGCACACAGCATAATCATCATCAGAAGACTGCAGGGAACGCTGTGATTCTGGATCAGGGCCTGAGACGTTTGGCTTTGAGTCTAAGACAAGGAAGAAGAAACTGCATTTGGCAGGCGGGAACGATCAGATAACAGGGAGAAGCGTACCGAGAGCCTTCTCTGTAAACAAACAGCAGCTTCCGAGCCAGGACCCCACAGCGCCAGCAAGATCAGCAGAGAAGCATGGCCTGTGCATTTGCTGAGGAGATCAGGCAGATCCCAGCCCTCAGGAGGAAGGGAGTTCGTGCTATAGGGCTGATGAGTTAAGACTCAGAAGGTTTCAGAATTTGCAAATTCAGTTACAAGCTTCCTGCGTGACCCTAAGAAAAATGTTCTCTGCTCCTCTGTACCTCAGTTTCTTTTCTGTTAAACCATTCCCATCATCAAAGAAAAAGCTATCACTGCATTTTCAGGCAGCATTTACCACAAACTAGTCCAATCTTAGGAACACCCCAGGAGAACGCTGGAGCTGCTGAAGGAGAACAAGAAACGCAAGAAGGTTTGGATATAATTTTCATGGGGTGGAACTTCGTAACCAGTTGAGAGCTTTCTTTCACATAAATGGTAAAAAGTTTTAAAAATATGAAATTGTGTAACCCAAATCAGATAGAGCAGGCACAAGAAGTAAAATGCAAATATTTTTTCATGATCCTGAAATATAACTTTTAGATTTTATTCACCCAACTGCGTCACACTATTTTGAAATGTTTGGAACTGTGTAAATTCTCAAGTTGCATTGCCCTTCCTTTTCCTAACAGAAACAGTTCAGCAAATTGTGGCTAATCCCACTCTTAATGTAAGTTTGCTCACTTGGCAGACATCAACCAACACATTCATTTATTCAGCTTTTTGCTTTGCGTGTGCCACTGATTCAGAATATAGTGCTCTAAAAAGCAGAAGCTCAGTTACACAGTGAATAAGGCTGAAAGCCTGTGTGAGAATCAAGAGCAGCAGCCCTCTGAATGCTAAGCAACATCCTAGCTCAGCAACAGCCCTCTGGGATGATCCCTATAATAAAATACTACTAAGGAAGTCCATGGGAAAGAGAGTTTCTGATGCTGCTTCCTTGTTATTTTCCTGTGAGGGAGCCGGGTGAAGTCAGAGTGCTTCTGCTAGCGCTACTTAAGCCATCCTTAACACAGAAAGCCCCAGAATGGTGGGTTTGGTTTTGTGTTTTCCTTTTGCTGGTTTGCTTTTGCACATTTCTATTGCAAGTGACTAACAGAAACCTACCAGGCTCCTCTAATTATACAAAGTGGTACCAACTCAGTTTTTATGTCCAGTAGAGAGAACAACTAGAAATGAGAAGGAAGCTTCCTATTTTCATATATTTCATCGATAATGTGATTTTGGTTCTGGCTGGTTTTTATTTCAGAGAAATGCTTGGAAGGCTGTTATTCTGCACCCGAGGGGGAACAATTTGGATGGAGTCAGGATATCCATTTCAGCTGAGAGCTCTGCAGAGGAAAGGCTTTCAGGTCACCTACACTTAAAAGCATGCTGAATTCAGCAAGGAAAGCTTTGTCAGGACAGTCTGGAGTACACTCAGCAATAACATTACTTGGTCAGAAAACAGATTTATACAATAAAGCAATGCAACCTGGGCTGCTGCTCCTCCACTGAAGCACAGTGAGCGCGAAGAACATCAATTCACCTTCATGAGACAGGAGATACAGAAGTATGCGCAGCTAAGAAGAGAATGATGGCAGGTCAAGGAGCCAGGTATCTCTTCCTGTCTCATATCACCTAAGCTTTTCCAGGACAAAATCTAGCCTTGTTTAAGTACCTCCTGCCTTACTGGGATCTGCACAAGTTTACACCACAGCCTGCACGTGAACTTCCATTATGTGCTGGACTGGTGCAAACTGCATCAGTTCATCCCTTGCTGCTGTTAAAATAATTTGTGAATTAATCTGCTCACCTTGAACTCTGCCTGTCCTTTATCATACTATCATGTGAAGAAACGAAGATCGCTATTTGTCAGATGCTGAAACTGCTGCTTTCAAATTAGTCTTTCCAGTTTGCCATCAGAAAGCAGTAGTTCCTACCCAGCCCTCTTTCAGCCTCTCCTTGCTCTGGCAATGAAGTGCCGCTAAACAACTGTGTACTCTGTGCACAGCTGGAATAAGATGATGCCTTACAAGGCCAGTGAGATGAGAAAAATGGACTGCAAGGGAGGACAAACTATAAAATAACACAAGTTAGCTTCAAAGGAATTCCTTAACAATGTTATCTAGTTTTGGAATTCCTCCAGAAGAATCTGTCTCCAGTTTTTCAGGAGATAGCTGCCATCACACTTTCATCATTTCTTTCCTATGCTTTTACAGTCCTTTCAGGTGCATCAAGTGAGTTTTCTAACATAAATACAATATACAAAATCACGATCTGTAGTTGCCTTTTCACTTAGATTTCTAGATATACAAATGCATATTCGATGTCTTGCTACCAACATTAATTAATACTACAGCAGTCAGAAAAAATAACTGTAGCTTAATACCTAATGCGCTATCTTGTGGGAAAGTAAACAGAATTCAGTTCCAGGGTATTTTTCAATCAAAGAAAGAAGCACATTCTTTTTTACGTGAAAAGATTCTGGGGAAAGAAAAAAAAAAGTGCTTCACACCTGGAAGTGAGTGCAAGACTGCTAATAATAAAAAGGAGATGAAAATGAATATATGAGAAAGAAGTGACTTCAGAAAGACAACAAATAAATATAAATGGAACTAAAAGAGATATGTGACCAGATGAACGGGAAATAGGCAAGGCAAGCAAATATAATTAGGAAGCAGAGGAGACAATCTAATGATGTGCATGGGGGATGAGATCTACGTGATTCAAAACAAGCTCACTGCAGTGTCTGGAAGTTTTTCCATTGCGTTTTACAGTTTGGAGAGTGGTCCAGAACAGCAGAGAAACTGATCAGCACAATTCAGGGGAAAATGACATGAAACCCTCTCACGTTGTCTGATATCTCATCCACCAGTCTGTGCACTAAGCTATCTGTGAGAAGCCAAATTCAGAGGCAGCCTAATAAATTTTACCCTTGCTACACAGCTTTTGAAAACACAATCTGGCTCAACTCAGGTGTAGAGTCACTGCAAAGCCACCATCATGGCCACTTACTAAAGTGAAAGAGTTAAGTAAAGTTTGAGGGCACTGTAAAGAAGAAAGGATGGCTACAGTCCCCCTTGTCTGTATGGCACAGGGATAGCTTATAAAGTGCTGAGGTCTGTGACAGAAAAATTACCAAGTCTGATTTTCTGGTTTTGGAACAGAGACGTCCTTACCTTGCAGATACATTTCTTCTCCTTCCGTGAACATTTGGTTGCACCTGCTGCATCGTGCACAGCTTGGATGATAATGCTTGTCACCTGCCTAAACAAGAAAGAGAAACGAGGGATCAATGCACTGTAAACATTGCTCACAATTACACTGCTCTGTAAGCACTCCATCTGCTAACAGACCACAGTCATTTTTCCTCTAGTTCACCTGTTATAATACTGCTCTGATGATGTGACAGTAGCTATGGGGACGTAAGACCTGCCGTTCTGGTTCAATCCAAAGGTCCAGTATCCTGTCCTCAACAGAGGCCAGCAGTGACTACGTGGGGTAAAAGACTACAAGAACAAGACAAGATAGAACAGCCTTTCCTCTTCACACGTTCCCATTCAAGTAATCAGTGATTTAAAGACTTCCTGGTGAAAGGCTATGTCCCAGTCTCTCTATTCTCCATGACTTTGCCCAACAGCTTTTTGAATCTCACTTACCAGTCCAAAGCAATCAATGTTACACTGCAGCTAGACATTTGTGCAAACCTGCTGCCTCCTCCTTTTGCAGACAGCACGTATTTTCTCAATTGCTCCATTGTTATGGATGAGTTTAGACAATGAACGACAGTTTTCAACCTGCCATTTCATTCCTTGGCTGCTTTCCCAACACTGCTGATATGGGCAACTCCTGGGACCATTAACCTAAATCACAAATGCCTGACTTCAGAAGCTACTTGGGTGCAGGCAGCTTGAGCTGTCTGAACTATCAACCTAAAGATTCTAAATGCTGTAGATCCTGTTACCCAAATCCACTGAGTCACTTAAATACACATCTCTTCAATACAGTGATACTCATAAAAGACTAGGCTGATCAGGTTTCAAGCCTTTAAGGACATGAAAAATCAAGGCACAGATACGATTGTGATTTCTCCTTGGGAGAAACTAAGCATGCAAAGCCCACATCAGGCTTTTTGAAAAATAAATAAATAAATAAATAATGAATCCTAAAAAAAAAAAAAATCCAAACACTTGAATAGTGACAATTAATGGATTTTAAAAGGCTTTAAAAATGTATCTGATTTCTTAACATGTTAACTTCAAATGCTTTTTCACAAAATATTCCCTATCAACTGAAATATTATATGCATAACACCGGTCTGCAGCATAGGGCTGCGAATATTGAATGGGTTTCCAAGGTAGATCTCCAACTCAGACAGCTCAACACTCACCAGTAGAAGCTGACATCCTTCTCTGCACTTTCTGCCGTGCACAATCAATATTGTATATACAAAGGAACAGGAATTTTATCTGTGTTTGGTAAAAAATAATCCCAACTTTTGAGCACTCCTCAAATTCTTCAGCAGAGTGAGGGCCCACAGAGCTGCTTGTCACAAGCGATTTCAGGCATATTTCATTTAAAGATGATGCCAAGCCCATGTCCTGGAAACTGCTCCCAGTTAATGAGATATAAAAAATTCCTAACAAGACTGAATCACTGCTGGAAAGCATCTTGTCCAAACAGGAAGACAATGATTACAAAAATATATATGAACTCATAGAACAGGAATCTTTTCTGGGCTCGCCTGTCTCATCCAACTACAGCATATCTCTGCTGCATAATAGAGCTCAGATTTTCAATAGGCACATGGATTTTTCTGAAATAAATTCATAGTTTCTCAAAACGTATTCAGTAGGGTAACTAAGAAGCTGTATAGTCTGAACTGGGAAGAGTACAGGTCCTGTTATATGATTATTAATTAACCCCTGACATATCCCATCTGAGATGGGGCCACGTCTCATGAGATGTTATCCAAATTCCCAGACACAAAAGACTGAAACAACACTGGTCAAAAGCTTTTGTAATTTCAGTTAACTGCCAAAAAGTCTGTACATTGATACTGTCAGATTAATCAGGCTTTATAAAGAAATAATTCCCTACCAAGAACGCCAACAGTAAACTACGGCAATGGAGTTTTAATGGATCCAGCAGAAATATCTATAACGTGAAAGCACCATGCTGTGTGGACAATAGAAATCAGGCATTCACATCCAAACAGTTTCAGCTTCTGTTCTTCCAAGCTTTGATGTGTGTGTGTTTTAGGAACAGAATGACATAAAACCCCAATGTATTAATCAAATGTTGCATTGCACTGTCGCAAGCAAAACTGCTAAATTCTTTGGTTGTTGGGTAGTTATTCTGGCAGTAGCCCAGGCTTCTGATTTTTGTGTTCCTTATTTTGCAGTTAATTCACAACAACTTGGGTCAGTAATTTCTACTAGCTCCATTCATCCTTCGTCCTAAAAGGATCTGTATCTGGTCTACCTGGTGCTAATACTGGCGAGTCTTTCACTTGCCGTGATCAGCTGACAAACATGCCATTTGTTTTTCTCCTCATCACAAAGCTCTTCTTAAGGACACCTGGTACATCTGTCAGTTGATTATGACTTCTATAAGCAGCCTACACATTTGAAAAAGTCAGGTTATTTACAGGAGAAACAAATCCAGGATTCATCACAATATTGTGCGTAAACCTGTGGCCACTCTGAAGCTTCCCACTCCCCAGAAAAACCTCCAATATGCTACTGTCAATGTAATTTATATGATGTACACATCTCTTTAAAACAGCCGAAATGTTTATCAGATCTCTCCCCAAGGCTGTAACGACTGGCCAAATGTTAGCCCAGTGCGAGCGGTGATGAAGGAACACCACGCCCCTGCTAACAGACGCTTGCTAAGTGGAAGCACTAACCCATCCCGCACTAGCCAGGTTTTGCTGGAGTTTTGTATCACAGCAGCTGCAGATGTTGCTGAATGCTTCAAAACCAGTTTCATCCATTTTCTACCTCAGTAGTGTTTCTATGACTCTTCAGCGGGTATCCACTAGGAACCAATCTGCATCTCAGCTAACCCAGGGCTAATCTTGCTAAGCCTGACTTGCCATCATCGTCTGAGAAAGCTAGTTGCTAAAAATCAGTCATTACAACCCATTAGGAAAAACTTCAGGATCTACAGGGAATGAAATATTCACGCTTTTCAGATATTTTTTTTTTCTTTTTTTTTTTTTCTAGCTCTTAGGCTACTAAAACCACATTCAGCACAGTCAGCGTGAAGTCTCCTGTAACCACATGCTGCTGTACTGGGGGCTGTAAGGCTTACAGCTCAGCCCTGCTGGCAGTACCAAGCACCATTACTCAGTGCACATTTGCCCTGAAGATTCTTCAGCTGAAGTGTAAGAGGGTTAAAGGCACTTGCCTTCCCACTATGCCTCGCTCTCCTTACCCCTTCCCAAGTTCACTTCATGTCCAGAAACCTCTTGCAGTTGGTTTGCTACTCAGAAACTTCTCAGCTGGCATCTTGCACCCTGCTGACAGCAACAAATCACTTCTTGTTCAAAAAAACAGCTATTCAGTCTTTGGGGACTTAAAGCCAAAACTGTACCGTTTCTCATAGGTGTCAGGGAAGGCAATCATGGGTTGCACGAAAAAATTTAAACACAAATGACTCCAACCCAGAAGATACAAATACAGCTGCACGCAAGCCGATGTAACGTGCTCCAGAAGCCAGCCTCAGTCCCTGCTTTGAGCACACCCAGCCCTAATCCCAGGACCACAGTACTTCAAAGGCCAAGTACCACATTCTTGGAGTCCATCTCCTCCCTCATGCTGTACCCCCAGCTCCCACAAGACCAACTTTTATTTTCTCAATGCTTGTAGAGCTCCAGTCTGATTAAATAAATGTTTTTCTCTTTGGTGAACGTGAGAGTTTAAGATTTCCTATTACTCATGCCTTCAGTCCTGTTCTTTCCAGCACAACGGTGAACAAGAGCCAGAAAGGACAATAACAAGAATCCCACCAGGAGTGCTCACATGCCAGTGGGTCTGGTGGAGGAAGAACTAATTACCAACAGACATTTTCTGTTGGCCAAAAGACACAATTAAGTGCATTTTTGCTGTGTTACATTTGCACAGCTGCACTCACTCTCCATTCAAAGATATCCTAGCAATCACCTGACAAACAGCTATTAAACACGTAGAAAGCTTCATTTTTCTAATACAACTTAAATGCAAAAAAAAAAAAAGATACGTAGTTTTAAGAGTACTTTAAAAAGTTTTTTTTTTTTTTTTAATGAAGAGCTATCACAGCTCTGTGATTGACACATCTAATCAAATATTTACTTCTACCACAACTCTAAGGAGGTTGACCTGATTTCTCAGCTCTCTTAAGGACTAAGGAGCAGCACAAAGAATAACTCAGACTCATCTTTAAACCCCTTAAGGAATGTCATGAATTGTAAAACAGGAACTGTAGCAGTAGCCTACCATTTTCCAGGGAAGCTTTATTTTAATTACTCGCAGAGGTCACAGAATCTTTCACCCTGTTTGATGTTCAGGATAATATCAAATGCCATTGTTTCCTTCTCTGCAGGCTTCTGTGATCTCACAGGCGGGTGGAACAGCACAAACACTATGAAGACCAAAATTTGCTTTTAATAACATCCTGGCCTAAACTGTCCACTCACTTTTCCCAGGCTCTTATCTGTTCAGCAAGTCACTACAACAGATACAACAATAAAAGTGCAGCTCCTCTGCTTCCAAAGGACATCTGAATCTCCCGTAACTTTCTCTGTTATTACCAAAGGAAGGACAATGTAATACAATTTAAATTCTGTAAACACTCTAGCTTGATAAATCCTTGTTTGATGTGCATCTTTAAAACGAGGACCTCCTGACGTTGTTTGGAGTACTAATGTCACCACCCCCTTTGGAGAGGAGCAGCTCCCAGCAGAGCCCTGCCCTGCGCAGCCGGAGCAGCGGGAAGCAGAGCTCACACTGGCAGTTCCCAGGCTGTAAGAAGCACGTGAGGGGGAAAGTGGGAAATGGAGCGTGAGGCCATAACTCTAAATCTGAATGACAACCTGCATGCAAGGGACGTGGAAGAACCGCAGAGCCTTCCATTGACTGCTGTGTTGTCTCGGGCAAGCCCAGACTGCAGCTGCCAGGAACACTTGCACTGTTCTTTCATGCCTGCTTTCTGAGTTTTATACAACATACTTCCCAGCATCCCAGCAGTGACTACCAGTGTCATGCTATTACATTCCTTAACAGATGGACTATATCAAACTTTTGGAACTTATTACTGTTAATTCCATCAGCATACAGTATTATTATACTCATTAGTGGCTGCTAATAGCAATGCAATTATTAGCTGCTTAGAATATCATTTTTCTTTATAGAAAAGATGTGAGTAATGCTTCAGGCTAAATCTCCAGTGTTGCAATTGGTCTGCTAGCATGAAGAATCAGCCCTCCTGGGAGCTGAACATCAACCAGACTTACTGTGCAGTAAGGCCCTGGCAGCCACCTGTGACTGCACTGTTCTCATTTTCCTGCAACACCCAGCAGTGAGCAAGTTGCACACAAAGACGAAACATGCTAAACTAGGGGTTCCTTATGGCAGCCATTCATCCTGTCTTCACAGAGCAAATGCACCTATTGTTACACACCATACCACTGCTAAGAACTTACATTCTCCACACAGTTAACAGCAGGAGGTTGTTACTTCAAAGATAATTCCACTCAGCTAAGACATGTACCCGCAGAAGCTCCAAGTGGCCAGTTGACCAGACTATTCTTGACCAGTGACCAGAGTATTCTGGTCTGTACAGAGAAGCAAAGCAATAGCAGACCCACCTTTATTGTTGACTGCCAGGATTTCTAGCGTCATCTCTATTAGGATGCTGGGTTACATTTATGCACAGAGAAATCTAATCCCAGTGACTGACCATGTAGTTAATCAGAGAGAATTCAGAAAAAATACACGTAGTAGATTGTATTAAGGTGTGTGTATGTCCTGCAAAGTAAGACTAACTGTTGAGTGCGTGCAACATTTACACTATGTTCTGTCTTGTACTTGTAGCACATAGGTATGCAAATTGATGGTATTCTACCTAGTCTCAGGCATCTCACTACTCTATGCAATTTATAAGTCTTCTCCCATTATTATTTGGACTGACTGGATCTAGGATCTAGAAGGATACTAAATTTATAAGGGTCATTCACATCAGAGATGCAGGAGTTAAGATAATGACTAGTGTCACTATGGCTGAGGAATGTAATCTAAGATGCATGTTTTCTGTTCAGAAATAAAAGGCCAAAAATCAGGGAAAAGTCCAGGTTCATAAACAGCAGTTCTCACGTTGATTCATTGAGAGTCAATACAAATCTGTGAATTCACTGTCTTTGTGACAGACATTACTAGTATACTTAATTAGAAACTACTTTCTCAGTCAGCAGAACCGCAACTGACTTCAACCTGCTGAAATTTAGCCAGAAATGTCAATAACAAAGCTCCTTCATATCTTAAAAAATAAAAACAAACAAACAAAAACTAACCTCCCCCTGAAACAAACAAAAAACCTACATCTGACAGATATTTCATAGATCAGAAGGCACTGCACCTGACACCTGGTAACAAATATTAGACTTGATCCTAATGTAAACAGGTTATTTGCAATTCTAAAAATTAGCGATTCCATTCCGATCATGATTTAATTGTGTAGACAGACAGAAATAAAGAACAACACTGTATGTTCATACATGGAATTTTAAAGGAACATATACCTAGATCTTAAAGTAACCATGAAAAGATAAATCCTTGAATTTTAAAGACAGCCTACTGAATGTCCTAAATTGTGTACTGTAAAAGACAAACAAGAAAATTACCATGCTCCATACTCTTTTACACAGAAAAAGCATAAAAATTAAGATAATTAAAAAGGTAATGTAAAAGGTAATGTTTGATACTGTTTGTTGGACAATGATTTTTTTTTAAGTGTTTGCCATGAGACTACTTTTACAAATTAAAAGACTTGAATAATTTGTACTCAAGAGTCTTAAAAAAAACCTATAGCTAGGCAGTTGTCTGACAGATGGATGCGTTAGCAGGGGGGAGACAAACACATCAGAGATGACTTCCTTCTGCCCTCAGCATGAGGTACCTCTGCTACTGGCCCAAACAATATAATAAAAACAAATCTAAAAACAAATATAAAAGCCTTTCCTTGTAAATTTGCTGATGACTCAAAACAATGCTTGTTTAAGCTACCTAAAATCCAACAAGTACATTTGAATAGCCTAATACAGAATGGCTGCAAATCAAGCAAGCAGGGCCCTGGGAGACTGAGCGCCATGTTGTAGGCCACAGCCACTGAGGGAGGCACTTGGAGATCATCATTAGTAACCTCCTGGAAAGAGCTCACAGAGTACCTCAAATGGCTGGTTCTTCCGATCATTTGGTGTGTGCAAAGAACATAACGGGATAGCAGAAGGAAGGTTTTGCTTCTGACTATATACTGCAGCATCACTATTATAATACTGACAAGTGGACACATGGAATTGCAGAGTAGTTCAGTGGAGAGCCACCAAACCAACGTGAGCCTTAAGCTGTGAAACTGAAGGACTCGGAGCCAAATCATTACTGAGAGAGAGAGGCTTCAAAGACGAGTGGAGCACAATGGAAAACTAATTAAAAGCAAAGAAGAGATAATAATAGGAAAGAGAATGAGCTTTTCAATCCCACCAAAAAACAAAAACAAACAAAAACAACTGTGACATCAATGAGCTGCAGTTAGACAAATTTAACCTCAAAATGAGGTAACTTAAACAGCAAGAGGGAAAATCTGTGACTTTACGATCATTCTGCAGCCTTCATGACAAGACAGGACAATTTCCCAAAGGATAAGATTTGATTTTTATTATTTTATCATTATTATCATTATTTTTAGGGAAAAGCTCTATGATTTTGAAAAGAGAAGGCCAAGGAAGACGCTTTTAGCAGTTCCTCTAACCTTAAAATCCATTCCAATGGACCTTATATAGACAGAGGTATTTACACATGCATCAAGGCCAGGCCTGATCTGGTGGGAGGTGTCCCTGCCCATGGCAGGGAGTTGGAATTAGTTGGTTTTTAAGGTCCCTTCCAACCCAAACCATTCTGTGATTCTAAACTGCTACCAGGGAGCACAGGAGCAAACCAACAGAATAATTAGAGTCAGAGCCTGAAAAATTTACTCCTCGAGCTGTCTTGGCAAAGCAGCAAAATTCCTGGTATAGCAGGAGCTTTGCTGCTGGAAGTGAGCTTTTGTTGATGCAGTTTGCGGCTCAGGGAGACAGTCCAAGCACAACGCCAGGAGCAGATCGGGGCGAGCTGTGCCGCATCAGCACCGGAGCTGTTACTGCCATGGCTGCTCCAGCACAGCACCAGCACCGGGGGCTCTGCAGAACGGGCACAGCTGAGATAGCTCAGCGCAGGGCTCAGCAAAACTCCTGCTAGCCTGCTCAGCAGGCAAGCACCTTCCTGTCAATGAAGGATGTGAGAGTTTGGGGCATTAAGTAACTCACCTTGGATCAAAATTAATTCTTGCAGCAGATCCAAGCAGAGAACTCAAATTCTCAGACTCCCAGTCCAGCAGCGCTTCTGAGTAGCGCACCACCAGATCCAGATAACCATAGCTGATTTCCTACCTAATTAATATAAAATTGTCTTTCCAGTTTTCTGTCAGAAGGCTGTTTGTGGAACCGTGCAACCTCTGGCATGCGATTTAGCAACGCCTGGTCTCCACTCCAATGTCTGCATTCAGTTCAGAGGGAGTGTCCCAAGAACAACACAGAAAGAAGAGTTGGGAAGGCCAAAGGAGGGGGAAAAGAGATTAAGCATGAGATCACACAGTACCTCAGCAGCAAATAACAAGAGGACATAAAACAAAGGTAGCCAATAAGAAACAAAGTAGAAATAAAGCACTCAATATATGCTCACTTGTATCTGGTAGATCCCCACATTATTCTAATAGGAAAATATGCCAGGAGTGAATTGAGTAGAGTATTTTTTTCCTTTTGGTGACTGGTGTCTGCTCTTGTAGCAAACTCATCCTAGTAGTCACTGTTGTTCCAGCTACCCTGGTCCTATAACGCTTTAAAAAGTATAAAAAGTATTTTATCCTTGATTAACTGCAATGCTACCTGCTACCTTTAGAAAATTCTTCCAGTAAGAGGTCACAATAAGCAACAGGTGACCATCTAGCAAAGGGACAGATATTCTTCAAATACTTTCCTTCCCAAACACATCACTCAACTCCAGAGTCACTGATACATAATTTTGAGACTGAATTTGACTACAGCGAGGCATTTCTGAGGAATCCTTGCTTTGTAATTCTGGCCAAAATGCCATCAAGTTAACTGAGTGAATAAGTTAATGCAGAGAAATAGTTGTCTCTTTTTCAAACAGAGTAACTTAGAATCAGGTGTCAGACCACCAACAGGTACTTGGTTTAAAAGCAGAGCCTTTTATTTTTGGCAGAGGTCCATTTTGTATTGTTTGTCAGTCTTCTCATACAGATCATTTCTAATTACAGATGCAAAACTATGCAAGCACACTTTTGAATCCTAGCTGACATGAACATCACATCAGAGTATGTTTCTCAGAGCCAAGACACAGTCATTTTACTTACTACCTTGTTTTCTTCAGTCACGTATAAAATCAAGGTTTCTAGTTACCGCAGAAAAATGACTCCAACAAAATAACCATGATAGAACATGTTACTCTGGTGATGAACAGGAAAGAGATAAATGGACATAAAGTAGAAAGGGATACCTAACATCATTTGCTGCCATCAAAGTTTCACTTGAATACAGCATCTCTATGACTGTTGCCTCAACAGCACAGTAGTTCAAGGGTGCTGCTGAGAAATCTGCTTGAAGTTTTACTGCCTCAGTTCTTATTCTCCTCATTCCTAGGAAAAAAACATTTTGCAGCCAAGATGCAACTACTTCACAGAATTCAAAGCAAAACATTCATCTGTATGCATAACAAATCTCTCTCCAAGTCCTACATGTACAAGTCAAATTCTTAACACACTAACTCATACTCAAGTGATTCATGGTGCTCGTTTCAGAGACCTTTGTGAACTACGGAACACCCCAAGCCAGTTTCACAGACAGTTTGAATGCCAGCATATCTGTGTTGCTGGTGATGCACAGGTGCACCTCTTGCTATGTGCTCTTTTTCCCCTCTTACAAAGAAAATAGCTTGTAATAAATGTCATACAAACCAGGTATCTATCTAAAGAACAATTACAGCTGTATGACCTTCTAATGTAGCATGAGCATGCAATTAAAACCTACCTACTTTATGCTCCAGGTGGTCATTTTAAACATTTAATTACCTGCAAAATACTCAGGTAATCATATTTCTTCATCTTTAAAGCACCCAGATAAGTAAAGAGACACTTGGGTGTTAATTGTGTGGACTTCAAAGTTCCTAGGTTCCAAACTTCGTCAGGGAAAGCACCCTGACAAAGCAGACAGAAGAGAAGACTGAGTCCTCACATAGAGGATATTAAGCACAATACCTGGTTGGAGCCTATTACAAATGTGTGACATCTATAGACTTGCCTCAACAAGCTCTTCTCCACTTCTCAAGTTTCAAACTGGTTTCTGCTGCATTCTTCCCAACAATTACTTTTTACTGGGGACAGGTGTAAGTCCCACCCTGCCCTTCTACAAGTTAGGAGCAAACCCTCCACTTACAGAACCTAAAAATGAAAGATCACAATCTTACAAAAAATATTTGACCACTTAATCCATTTCCATTGTGATCTCAGTCCAGGAAAATCAAAAATTAAACTGGCTGAAATAATGTCATGATGTCACAGATTACCTCACATTCCCCTAGCACTACATCCCAACTGAAAGCGAGACCATGACAGTGGTTTCAGTGTAGTACTTTGGTGCAGGGATCATCAGTAATTTTATACCTCTTTTGTGGCTGATTGTGGTGCAAACATTTAAAAAGATGCAAAAATAAATAAATATATATGCAAAAGTTTAAAAGATGAATTACAACGGAAGAAACAAGAGTAACTATAAAATAAAAATCCAGTATTATGTTTTCCCTAAAACAGACTGTGCCAAGAAAAGAATACGTTCTACAGTGACAACCACGCAATAGAGTTCTTAACACAGGTACATAACAAGAAAAATAAAGTAGCCCAGGTAATTTACCATTCCACTGGGAAAAAAAAAAAGAAAGTATGTTATGTGCACCTCTGTTACAGGAAAAAACTACTTGTTTTAAGTACCTGTTGTGTGCTACCGGAATACGTGCAATAGTTATATACCACAGAGGCAGCTCTTGGTGGCAGTAATCTTTTTACTAATATAAATGCCTCTACTAAAATGTCATTCTAAAGTATTTTAGCAGCCTGCTAAAGTTTATCACTAATACTTAGTGCAAGAAACACTCTACAGAATATTTAATTAAAACAAACAGGAAAAAGCTATAGATGCTGGGCTAGGAAACATAAATCCTCATCAGCAAGACTGTACACAAGAAAGCAATTTATATAGATAAGCCATTATTTTATAAGCACCTGCAAGACTTCACAAGTCCCCTCGTGGCAATAAGGAAGCTTTAATTGGTTATTTTTTCAAATTACTCGTTACGACTTGCTCTCCTTATTCACCATCTTCTTAACATTCCTCCCTTTTCTATTGATGTTCAAATTGACTAAGGGATGGTTTCAAAACCACTGCCGAGAAGTTAATGCCTTGTGATGATGCTGCCATAGCAACTGAACTTGTGTTAGGGCTCTGTCAACTCCAGCTAATTGCTTTTACTATATGTCAAGCCTCTTCTAAATACAGATATCCCTCTTGCCAAGTTCAATCTTTTGAGTTTAAAAAAGCAAAGTCACCAAAACCCCGTTGGAAAGATATTTACATGTTTTTTTGTTTTTTTTTTTAAGTTATTATATTTTATTGGATTTTTTTTTCTGGAAGTATATTAATTCTAGATTTTTGACCCTGTGCATGGTGTTGTGTTCTGTGCAATTACACATGCATATTTTTATCAGGGAATGGTAGTTTGAATTAAGTCTGTGCTGCTACTCAGCTACATAGACAAGCTGGCTAAAACATTTACTAACATCCCTGAGTTATTATACTTTTAATCTCCCCATTTCTACACAAACAAACCCCACATTAAAAACAATACAAAACCCAACGTTTGACATTAACTAAAAAAACATGTTTCTGAGCTCAAAGGCAGGGAAACTGGAAAAAAAGTTCTAATCTTATTGCTATGCACCGATTCTCCAGAAGTGATCACAAGATCTAACATACTATATTAAGAAGTATTTGAGATAAAGAAGTGTATTGTTCCTCCGTGCATCTGCAATCAGCTGCAATCAGGAACAACCAAGCTCTGTCCTGTTCTCACCTATTCCTGGCAGTTTAAAAATGTTAGCTACACTCTCCCACTAAAACACGGGATTACACATACCCCTTTAAAAAATCCTGCTGGAGCACAGTAATAATAGTACAGATATCCTATTCTGATATTACTGACAAGCTGTTCAGTCACATCACAAAGCTGTATCCCCTCCCCAAAAAGAAAACTACTCCCCTTCTAGTTCAGATCTGGTTTCACAGGAAGACATTTACCTTCTGGTAAGAATTCCTCAGTCTAACTCCATCCCTGCTCGGCCGGTGGGCAGACTCCCTCCACCTCCTTACAGACCACGAGCAAGGCGCCCCTGAGTGCACCCAGCCCTCAGCCTCCCTCCTCCTCCTCCTCCTTCTCCTCCTCCTCCTCCTCCTCGTCGTCTTCTGCTCTCGCTCTCCCGCCCGCCAAGCCTGCACGCTGAACACACGCGGGCACTGACTCGACCAGCTCACTCAGAGAAGGAAACGGGGAAGATCCTGGCCCAGGCAGGGGCAGGGCCACTTCTCATCCATCACTTGTGTGTCACCGCTCGATGGTGAACATTTTTTCCCTCAGGGACAGGTGTCTACCGAGTATGAAACCAGCACTCTCTGGCTCTGGAAGTTATTAAATTTTACTTGCACAGCTTCTGAAGAATTTACATGGCCTCCTGGGTGTTAGTCTAGTTTTGTCAGAAGCACTTAGTTACGCCGAGCTTGTATTCTGCTCTGATTCAGGCGAGTGCAGGAAGAGCACAGGGGCCGCTTCTCTCACAGGCGCATATATCCTGTGTACTGCCAGCACTCTGCGGGTGAGACCATGCCTCACACACATCCTGTTAGCCTTTGATGAACGCACAGTGTGCCCTGTAAAACAACCCTATTTGATCTCTTCACAGGTATATACCACAATCGAAACAAGCCCTGTGGTTTGCTGTATGTACCTGTCTGGCTGTGAGGGCAAACACAAGGCAAACCATCGCAGCAACGTGCTTCTGCTGTTTTTTTTTACCCCTTACCTTGTTGGTTCGGCAACACATTCGTGTTTTCTGATTTATTAGAAGAGCAGTAAAATTAAACACAAAGCAAATCACAGAACTAACAAGGCGTGCACTAAACGCTACTGCTTCTCTTGTGTTATGTAGCCTTCTGCTGCTGCATTTTTCTGCTGTGTGAGGATGACAGTGCTGGCTGGGAGATGCTGGTTGAGAGCAGCTGAGTTCTCTCCCAAGCCTATAAAATGTCCAGACCAGTGTGGTGATATGAAAACAGAGTGGTAATACGTCCTTCAGCAATTTTCCTTAACACACCACCAAAACCAAACCCTTTTGCATACATCACATCATCAGTCTTTGTTTAAACTACTTCCTTTATAAAAGTGCTAGACATTTTAAATCACCTCGACCTTTACTACTGGTACAGGCTGCATCATCTGAGTCTGGTAAGTGACACATTTTGTGATACTTCCAGGATAATCACTATGAAAACAGCCCCATGAAATATATTTCATTCAGCAGAAGAATACGTTTGCCTTTCATTTAAAACTTCTGAATGGAAGTAAAATATATCTGTGTTTGTTTTAAGAGATTCTCTACACAGTTCTTTGATCTAGAAGATGTACAGGTGTAAGAACACAGGACAGGTGCATGAATACCCTGCAGTACCTAAACTATGTCCTGTACTGCAGAGAAGGGTGATGATTTCATGTGAGCTTCTCAATCTAGCCCTGAAATCAACACTTGAATAAACTTACAGGCCACACAGGCTCACATTCTTTGCCATTTAAATATGTATACAGTTTCCTTATACAACCACGGCAGCTTTCTCTCTCTCTCTAATTATTATTATTATTTATTTCTAATTTCTGAAGTCAAGGTGTGAAGGAGAGAATTGGTATCTGAATTAGGTGCAGCACAGATAAAACATCTTAAAATTCTGGCACATCAAAGTACAGCATCTAGAAGTTTCCTCCATATGAAATGCAACCTCTTAAGTATACTCACCCTCTTTAAAATAAGGGGAAGCTCAGCATAAATTACTATATCAAAACCATTTAGAACTTGACCTTGCAGGCTGAAGTCAAAGAAGGCTTCTGGTTTCCTGGCATTTCTCTTTCCGGGTCCATCTGTTAAAATGGCATTATGCCACTGCTTACAAGGTGGCATGCGAGTTTCAGCAGTGCTCAGGAAACAAACACAGGGCAGCCAGCAGCCCACCAGAACAGGAACTCAAGCTATGCACAGCCAGGAGAAATCACACAATGGCTTTTTATTTGCTAATGAATAGTAAGCAAGTAGCATTAAAAAAAAATTAAATGGGTAGAGTAGCCAGATGGTTGAGGGATTTGACAGTAGATATAGTAGATATATACATCTTGATCTCCAGATCATGAGATCAAATCCTAGTCATATTAGTAATAGAAAATAAAAGTGAAAATCTCAACACCTGAATTTTATTCTCAGGCTTTCTGTCTGATTTCATGCATGTTATTTGCCTGTTTCTCTGCCTTGGTATCTTCTTTCTGCAAACTAAAAGAATACTAAGGAGTTTTGTAAAACACTTTAGATAAGCACAGATAAAACGCAAGGGTATAGGCACGATCCACCATTCTCTGAAGTCAATGGAAAGCTTCTCAGTGCTTTAACATATTTTGAATCAAGCCCTACAGGAATAATTATATTGTGCATGATAAACACATGAGGCAAAAATGATTTAAGCCAGCATCTTTCAAATAGCTAAATATGTGCTGAAGTTTACTCGGATTTGTGGAGTTACACATGTCTACAGAGAGATCTGTAGGATTAAGACCAGATGGACCATAGGCAAGCCTTGAAGCTATGAAGACAACAACTTAGTGGAAAGTCTATGTGACGGTCCTTACTCTCATTATGGCATTACTGCCTGAGAAGAAGTTTTTCACTGGAGTTAAGAGGAAATGAGTAATTTGCCATAAATAAAGCTTCCTTTCTCCTGGAGAAACCCAAGGAAGAACACTGATCTCTGTTGTCTTGACAACAGTATCATCAAATACTCAAGTATTAAAGTATCCTGCATGCTCAAGGAAGTTGCAGTATCTATTTCGTGTTAGATACTTATCACATTCGTTGTGCTGGCGTGCAGACTTATCTATCATCTGAGACTATTTATCACAGAAAGCTATGGGCAAAATAACATGAGAAATACCTGAGCTGACTTAAATGCACACGGTATTTTTTTCTTATGTACTTTTATGGCTATTCAAAGTTGTCAGATCTATGGTATAGAAAAAAAGGAGATTCTTCCATGAGATGTGGATATTAGCAAAATATATGCCGTTTTTTTCAGTAATGCATTTCAAAACTGAGCAAATAAATCATCTCTACAGAATGCTGGAGAAGTTCTATTTTCTTAAGGCTTGAATCTTAAAACGTTTGAGCTCAAACCTTGGCTTTTCTGACAAAGTTTGCTGAATGTGCCTACAGGGCATAGCACAGCTGCCTTCTGAGATGAGGACTCTTGGGCCAACATTAGCTTCAGCAGTGGTTGTCTCTCTTGCTGACTGCTCAATGTAGAAGACTAAAGCCTGATTTTTCAGAGGTGCAAAGCAACGATGAGGGATAAAAATGAGCGGGAGCTGAAAGTCTGAGATGTTGCAAAGCATCTTAAATTTTCTGTAAAAAAAATTAAACTCTTATTGAAAAAACAGGTATCACCTGCCTCCACAAACAAAGCTCAGATTCACGCTTTCATTTCTCTTCAGTTTTCCTGCTTTTCTACACTTTCCATCTAGTAAAGTAATAAGAATGTGCAGAAAATAAAGCAGCCCTACAACAACAGCATTCTGTTGATTGCTTCTGATCCATTAGAGGGAAGCGTTTGCATACAATGTGCCACATACTTCCCCTGTAATATCTTCACATCATTGCGTTGGATGAATATTATGAAATAATATATAGCAGTCCTGACATAACGAATATTTTATTGACATATTAAATGAAAGACATGGATCAGATTAATATTTCTTATTAATAAAAGCAAAATACAAAGCCAAGTAGCACTTGAGCTGCACAGTGATGCCATAATCTCCACCTCCTATAACTGTGCTACTTCACGCCAGTAACGTGGTTTCATTCCCAAGAGAGGCAGCAGGACAAGAGACAATGCACATGATATTAATTGACAAAAAAGCCCAACTTTGCCAAAGAAACACTGCTTAAGAAAACAAGGAGGGAAAACAGTAATCTGTCTGTGAGAATCCCGAGCTTCATCTAAATTAAAACTTTAGGTGTACTGAAAGGTTGTGGGTTTTTTCCTGTACAGGCTAATGAGATTTTTACTTGTCCTGCCTCAAAAGCATCCGCAGCCCTCCATGAACTGTAGAATCCTGTTCTGTGAATTATCTTCCGTGACCCTCTGGCTACTTCCAATCTCTCATCTCCTTTGTTACCAGAGGATTTATGTCATGCTCTGCCCCATCCTTTAAATTACCTTTTCTTCTCAAAGGGGATTCATGCTGACACATGATTTTCTCATCTTATGTTGCCACTTATTAGTGCCTTTAGTCTAATTTAGAGACATTAGTACTGCTCCTTTAGAACTGTGCATCTCTGACAGTGTACAAGATTTCTAGGAGGAGACAAGAAACTAGCCCTTGGTTCTAATAAACTCCTCCTATTATTGAATATTAGCTGTATCTTCTAAGCATCTTTTCAAGTGCCACCTAATGACAGAAAATGCTTGTATGTCTCTCCTGCATCTGCATTCCCAGCTGATACGTGAAGAACTCTATTCATGGACTATCCAGGCTACTAAGATGTACTGTAAATCAGTCAAAGCAATGTCTGAGTCTCCCTGACCACAAAATACTGTGTTTTTTGGTGAAAGTCTCTAAGGACTTGTCCACTCTACACCTGTCACATAGCAGTAAGCTTCAAATGCCATTTAAAACAAATCAGGAAAGAGCTGTGTTACAAGTAATTCAATTTCTACATGCTTTATTTTTTGGTCTTGGTTAGATATCGAGAACTATTGCTGCCCTCTACTGTATTATTATGGGTTGTGCCTCTGATAATCAATGAGATCCATGAATATGCAAGCAAAAATTCTAGTTTTACCTACAATTTCACATGCTTAATATTTCCATAATATCATTCAAAAGGTCTGTTTCTATTTCATGAGCATATTCAGATCCTGCTGGGGCTAGGTCACATGAAGAATCTTTATCTATTTTCTCTGACTTTGACTCTTACATGAGGTTGGACACCTGCTTCATTACTTTTATTTCAGCAATATGTTGTTTCTTCTTCTGATAATAAATATCCATAAGAAGAGAAAGAACTACAAGGCAAGAAACCAACCTTGAGGCCAAAATGACTGCAACAAGGTTCTGTCTGGGACACGAAGACTCTGATAAACTGAACTTTAGCTTAGGTTGCGATGGAGAGCTGAAACCTAGTTCAGTTGAACTCATCTTCCCCTGGCCTCAGCTGATTCAGCTCTGAAAGGATATAGCTCTAGATCCTCTCAGAAACCTAATTTTCTTTCTCATTGATGCTAGAAAGTGCAACGGGAATGCAACCTTTCTATATTCACGTCCACTACACAGAAGGCTCTGAACAGAAATAGCTCATTTCTTCCCAGCTCTCTGCAGACTCAAAGAACCTCCTCTTTTATTATTTTCATCTCCATGCCTCTGAATAGATCACATTGCTTTCAGCAATCGATTGCACAGGTTTGAGCACCTATCATGTGCTGTGTAATAGAGTAACAGCAGAAATAGCATCTAAAGTCATGTTAGAATATTTTATGCTTCCCAGTCTCACAAATCCAATTACTTCTCTCCTGCAGTGCTTCCCATTCCTACTATGCTGACTACTCTCCAATAGAGAGTACTAAACTGAAAAATTCATCAGTAGATGTGAACAGATAAGCAGATGGTAGCAGACCTCTAGATAAAAGCCAGAGACACAGCCTTTCTAACTCAAGGGAAAAGTCAGACTGTTCTCACTAGTTATCTTTGTGGCTCTCCAAAAGAATTAGAAACACACTGCAAAGGAGTCAGACTAAGATCACAGCTAACTGAAAAAGTGTACTTCCTCTCAGTAGAAGCACTGACAGGTACACCAGGTGTCTACATGCTTTCTGAGTCTCATTTGGTGGCTACTGTCCTGGCTAATATTCTAATATTGAACTAGAGACCTCCAGAGCTAGAAACTCAAGCTGTTTCCACTTTACATCAAATCTGAAACTTCTCAGATGAGGGCAGACACAGCCCTATACCAGCAGTAGATGGAGCACAAAGAAGAGAACTTGTAATACACATTTAACTAGCAAATTCCATCTGTTTTTATTTTGGTAATACTTTCAGGTTTATTTCTTGGACTCACTAAAATAGTACATCTGGTTTCCTCTCCAAAAAATACACCTGTAACTGAAGTTCTTCCTGGCTTTCCCATTTCTTCCACTTTCTTTATTATATAAAGGTGATTTTGTGTTGGTTCCCCCCTTTTTTCCCCAGGAAGGTTGAGTATTAAGCATATCTAAATCTGGAGCCAAGCCACACGGCCCCACTATAGGCCTAAGCTCAAAGGTCAGGTTCTTTCCATTGAACATAGAATCCTATATGGAAGGGAGGTAACAGGTTTGCTCCTCATATTTCAATGATAACACGACAAAGAAGGTCATCTGCATTTTTACCCACTGAACAGTTCTGTGATGACACAGAGGGATCCATGCATAATTCAAGGATCCCATCTCACGGGACTAGTCACAGCCGTGGAAGACAGTACTGACAACAAAAGATATGCAACTGTAAAATGATTTGGCCAGATGCAAAGAGAAGACAGAGGATTCCAACTAAAAGTCAACAAAATAGACTGTTCAGACATTTTCTGTTTGTGCCTTCTCATTTCTAACATACTATTTCCAGTACATTTCTCCCTCGCCTTGTCAGCATCATTCATATCATCTGGCCTTATCTGAGAAGAAAAATCTCAGGTACACAACCCCCCTTCATGACTATATATCTCAGAATACTCACAGTTGTCAAAGGTTATGATTCCAATACTCAAGTTACCTCTATAAATATATCAAATCTGACACAGAATAAGAAATGCAACAGACTTTGCACATCACCACTAAAAAAGAAACATAGAAATCACAAATCCATAGAAACTAGTGTAATTAATTCTCTATCACATACTTTCCCTGATTACTCCAAAGGTAAAACACTTGAAAATATTTCTGAAAATTAGCACCTTTGCTCTAAAATCAGCAGTAAAACTTTCCCATGAGAATTTTTTTATTTTTTGTGGTTTCGTGAGAACATAATGGGATGTGGCCCAATTCTTAAACTCCATCTTACAAAGCACATACCTCTAGGACTTTCCCAGTAATGAACTGGTGACATGCTTCACACTTGACTCCAAAAAGAACCTGATAGTCCTTTTCACAATAAGGAGCACCATCTCTGAAAAAGAAAATCCACAAAATATAAAGCACCTTTTAATAAACAGGTTACAGCATGACTTACATTCTTCCCTTGTTTTCACTCAGGAACTCCAACGAACAGCAATAGGCAAATGGGAGAGAATTCAAGAGATGTATTTTGCAGTAGAAGAAAAAAAAAATCATATTCTCATAATTCTAGAATTATTTCTTCAAATTTCCAAAAAGGAAAGGTATCCAACCTCGAAACACTGAAGCAAACCTCATTCTTAAGAGCAGACTCTAAAACTACAGGTGGTACAATTCTAGAGAAATTAGTGGAACTCTGTCCATGGTGATGAGTGGAGGTCATTCAACAAAGAAATCTTCGTAGTCTGTGAAGAGCATAACCAGTTGCTTCTAAGTGTAAGGTCATGGATGTTTTTGGTATGAACAATGAATACATAGTACAAATGGAAGCACCAATCAGAGCTTAATACTATTTCTCAGGTGTTAGCATTGACCTTCTTTTAAGAAATTACAGAATTTATTTCATTTTATTGATTTATAATATTATACATCCCACTATACTTACTGATGGGTTTGTGAAACATACTTTATTTCCCTACATTTTCTCCTCATTATATACTTGAAGAGGAGAACAAAGACTGTATCTTCATTCCCTCTGTTTTATCATTACAACACTTTTTCCCGTTCTCTTCCTCTGCCCCTCCTTACGTTCAATATTCTCTTCATTATTTTTTTATTTGGAGTTGAGAAACACTGACAAGTCAATCACATCACATTTAGTCTATTCTGTAGCAAAAGCAAACAATGGACAAGTTCCTTTTTTTTTTCCCTCAATATCAATGTTGGAAAAAAAACGGCAAAAAGCTGTATCTGGCTAACACAGAAAACACAGGAATTCACTCAACCTCTTGTGGGAGCATTGAGATATATCCCCTTCTGTACTGGTATTAAGTAGGGACTACTATCATTAAACATCACATTTCAGTTGCTCTTTCCAGTTTACTTCCCTTCCTCAGCTCAGCTCTCACTGACAGGAAAGAATTTTGATGTATACTGAGAGGTGATAGAAACTCAATATCAAAAGGTGAACTTTGCTGCAAGCTCTTCCCTTCCGGCAACAAGAACTCATGCCAAGAGTGCAGGAGAGTTGCAGAGGCTACTTACTTGCTGATGTATTCCCCAGTTAGGACCTTGCCACAGGCCTTACACTTAAAGCATCCCAGGTGCCACTGCTTATCCAGAGCTAGCAATGCTTGTCCATTCTTTATGTCTCTTCCACAGCCAGCACAATCTGCAAATAAACAAACAAATGCATTTGTTGTCAGTTACCTGGTACACTGATGCTCATTAACCATACACCAATCTCTGTACTTGGTAACCAAAGGGGAAAGCTACACAGCTATGCAAAGACATGTCTTCCTTTCCGCAGAGACTTACAGATCCCCAATGAAGATACAGTCTTCTTTATTACAGACATATTCAGCAGAGGACAGAAATCTCTATCCTGTTTTTCACACTTTGTGATTCAAAGATTGCCAGGTAAGCTTTGTACAAACTTGAGATTTTGTTGGGAAGCAGCTATGAACCATCATCCAGAAAAGTACCAGCCTTCCAAAGGAATCAGTGTTTTTCTCATTTTGCTCTTTGCAAGATCTGGAGTGCCAAAGTGAAGCTAAGGAAGGAGGCCTGGGCGAGTGCCACCAGGATGCTGCAGTCTCCCATTGGGTGGCAGCAAAGCCCAGGACGTGCACCCAGCCATGGGCGGTGGCACGTCCCAGCCCAGGAAGAGAGGAGAGAACATTTTTAGCAAGGGCCTGAGGCAAGGGTGACAGCAGTGTGACAGCACTAAATGCTATATGACGGGGCATGTTGTGTTCCACCTGCAGGTGTGGAAAACAGCAGCTCTCCTGGGCTCTAACAGGCACAAGCACTCTCACTCGGGGATTTTGGTACTACCCAGTAGCCAACGCTCAATTTTTGCTGTGATTCAGAAAGACAATTTGAAGGCAGACAGCAAACCTGAAGCCCGGAGCCACCGAATGCCCTCTGTCCCAGAGGATGCCACAACATCTCACGTCACATCAGAAATCTTGGGCTCAGCCCTGAGCTCCCATTCCTCTCCATTCACATATAAGATACTCAAGAGATTTCTTGGCAAGGGGCAGTTCAGTGCATGGGGAGATTTGACGAGACCGATGTGGGACACAGCAGGGAACCGCCGGCACTGTGCTGGAGCTTCTGTGACTGAGGGAAAGGAAAGCCTGGCAGAGCGGCGAGGCAGAAAGGGAATGCCCATCAGCTGGGACATACTTGGAAGCCAGAGACAAAACAGAACAAAGTTTTTTCTGTATTTTATTATCCCAAAACTTGGTGTTCCTTTCATGAATGTAACATCCTCTCCACATGCCTGAAACATCAGCAAGCGGCCTCAGAACAAGACCAGTTCCAGCTGACTGAACAGGTACAGCCCGGACACCGTCATCTCCTCAGTTTTACAGCCCAGGTAACACCACACCCTGCAAAAGGGCAAGTCCAGGTTTATTATAACAACTGACAATAAGAGGAGTGTCTCCTTTTGACACCCAAGGGCCTGACTTTTGTTTGCTGGATAATGGACAAGGCCAGCCCCAAATAGATGCTGTGCATTCCTGCTAACCAGGTCACTATTTGCAGCAGGCCTCTCTATCAGCATTCTTCATGCCCTTGAATCCCTTAAGAGAAGAGGCCCAAACACCACGGTATCTTGTAATAAAATGCAAGTCACAGACCAATGATGCAGCTTGGACTTGAAAAGCAACCCTGAGATGTCCTAAACCCAGGGCTTTGCTCTAAAGGACAGAAGTTACAAATTGAAATTATGAAATGACAAGTACTGACAGCACGTAATGGATCCCTCTGCTCTTCTGTGCCATTTCGAGGCTTCATGCCACTCCACAATGACAGCAAGGGCTGGAACAGGTCACTGAGAGAGGCTCTGGAGTTTACAAAATGGGACTAAGGGGGAGACAAGTGAACGTCTGTCAGGATGCCATTGGTACATTGATCTTCCCTTTGGTTTGGAGAGGATACTACATTATCTCTTAAGGTTCCTTCCAACTTGAAACCATGCAATACACCTACCAACTGTGAGAACAAACGGAATCTTTCCTCCCATCCCAGTGGATGCTGAGCTGCAGCTTTAATCAGCACCCATTTCTCAGCTTCCTAGCACTCCTGCTTCTCCCTGCTGTGCCAGCTTCCACATTCCTGACCTGCGGTCCTGCCAAACCATGACACATTCCCTGTTACAATAATCCCTCCAAAAATCTGCTTTATTTTCCGTGCTTTTGGCAGCTTTATCCAGACAAGTTTTGTGAAGCTGAAATTTTGCAGATATGGAACCAAGAAAGAGATTTTTTAAAGCACTTTGCTTCACTTCTACTGAATTTCTGAAGCCGAGTCAGAATAGAACTGCCTTCTACAAAGGGCCCACCCAGTCCACAATCTTTGGCTTTCCTGGTGCAAAACGCAGTTATGTGGAAGAAATAGGGATCCATGAAGTACGCCCACCTGTTTACTTGCTTCCTGTAAGTCAAAGATGGTGGTGCTGGACATGCATTTATTATCCTATAGCAACTATAACATTCACTCACTCTTTCTGGGTTCCTTAAAGTGTAAATGGATATCATTATTTCCAGTCACAGGCATACTGAACGTCTAATATCAAAGCAAGCTAACAGCCCAAGTACTGTCTTATTAGGTTGAGATGGCTTTTAACTAAACCTGATTTTAATTCTAGCAAAACAGTTGGGTATATGCATGAGAAGCTAGCAATTATCATTATTTCCTAAAATAGAGAGTAAATAAAGCTAGGCTAGGCTAAGAAAAGACCATTTATTCATCCAAATTCTACAAATAAAAGCCATTTATGACCGCAGGCCTGTATGAGCCATATTAAAGCCTTTGGCTGAATGTCATCAGCACACAACATATGCGGGCCAGATCTCACTATCACACTAAGCACAGGCTGCATCAGCCTAAGCCATAACCAGCTCATGCTGCAAAGAAAAGGGCAGCGAGATAAGACTAGTGGTTCACAACCATGTGCCAGGCCAAACTTGTACTCAAAAATCTGAAAACCCTCCCCCCAAATTTTGTGTAATGGTTCCCACAGCAGTTCTCCCTCTGGCTTCACACCTGGGTCAAACAGATGGCACCCCTTTGACCTCGAGCTCTCTCGTGCTCTCTTTTTGTCAGATAACCCACATTCCTCCCCACTCCCATCCATTGCACAGCCACACATTCAGCTGGGCCAGCATAACGCAGAGGAGAAGTACAGTGTGAATGCATGAGTGAGCAATACAGCTCCTACACACACTTACAACGTAAAGAAAAGCCTACCACAAAAAACAAAATGTGGAATTACATTTGAGATGAAGGAAGACTTGAGACAGTCCACGGCACTAATTCTAAGAAATGTGAAGTAACACACATGCTGATGTGCGTTGTGGCTGCCTATGACACCAACAGCTGCAATTCCCCACCTTGTAGTCTCCACAGGTGATGTCTACTTGCTCAGACATGGTACAGAAGAAGTGAATTCGCCCTCTCTCAGCAGTAGCTGACAGCATTGTTTTTAGCCAAGCAAAAGCTCCTTGCATGGTTCTCTGTCAGAGATGGTTAACATAACTTGTTGTGGTTTTCCTGTTCTCTGACTAGGCCTGCTCAATCTGAAGATGCATCCTAACATATTTAAGTTACAGCTCTGGAAAAAAAATCGCTCAGAAGGCTGTCATAGTTGATGTGTCCGAATACAAAAACAAATGACAAGAAGGACAAAACGGCTGTAGCTGAATGTGGAGTCAGCCAGCCCAAAAGCATGGAAAACTGGGGGGACAGGGCAATGGGAAGCAGCATGACACTGTAATATTGTGCATGATGAAGACCTCCACCCCCCAGTCACCTTAATCTGCCTCATTAGAAGATGCAGGCCAGGGTGAGCTGCCTTCCATGGCATCTTGCTTGTGAAGATGCAATCAGAAAACGCATTTCCCTTTTTAGCATCTGCATCACCCCAGCCATCCAGGAGTGAAAAATCCTGCACAGCAACCCATTCGTCACTGCCTAAATTAAGCGGTGGATTTTCTTCCTTTGCCTCCCTCCCCTGCTCTCAGCCAATAGCAGGGAGCTCCCCCCTGCTGGATCCCTGCACAGGCGGGGGGCTCGGAGCTGACACAACTGCATTAACCCTAACAATGCTGCGTAGCGCCTTGCCCACTCCCATGTGGATTGCTTTGAAAAAATTACTAGAAATTCTACCTTTCTCTCACATTCTCCACTCGCTGCATAGAACATATGAGAGGAAAGTCATCTCTACCTGCTTTTGTCCTAATGAACACCTTTGTGCAAAATCACGTGCAGGATGAGTTGACGTGAGCAAGCCAACTTTGTTCCGTGCAGGGGGCTGAACAGAGATAGCAGCAGCCTGGCTTAGTGATGCATAATTAAGCCACCAGAAAGTTCTCATCAATCCTGACGGCCATTGGTAGCATGCGTCTAGATAAAGCCTGAAGCTGCTGAACTTCTACAAATTACAGGAGTGAGACTCTTTGTTACGGTTCCATAGAGTACAACACATCAGTTGTATGGAGACAGCACTAGCAACGTTCAAACCTGCAACAGGTAAAACAGGGAATCTAGTATCTATTTATCTCTATATAGAGATATTTATTTGAAAACAAGCTTTCATTCAACATGCACAGAAATATACTGTCAAACACAATTGGACCAATGGAGCAAGCTACAATGGACAGTGGCTTGGAAGTGCGGAAAAAAAAATAAGAGGCAAGTATTTTCACTGGAGTCAAAGTAAAGAAATCTCTAACTGTAAATAATTCTTAGCCATCTTGAAAAAAACACTTGTATCCCAGTAATTCCTCTGTGGCAATCGGGAGATTGAGCAAGTTATCCTTTCTCATAGAGTTAGGAAGATCAGAGAAGTTTCTCTCAGTTACCCTTTAACCACAAAGATCAGGCAATGCTTTTTAAAGCCCTGTTTTAAAATTAAAACTTTCAATGATATCACACAGGCTTTTCTAGCTCATCAAGATATTTCCGTGAAAGCTAAAAATACAAACTCACTTTGTCTGTTTACAGTATATTAAATGCTTTCAAAGTTTAAGCCACAATCATTTGATTGTTATGGCAGTGATGAGTTCTGAAGTCAGAGAAAGCCATACAATACTGGAAATCTTTCATCCAGAATTGAGATCCATGTATGTTACTCAATTTTGCAATTAAATCTGTTGCCAGACCCTTCCTCTTTGCCAATGTAAAGACAGACAAAGTGTGTTATTGCCCTTTTGCTAAAGGCAAAACAAACCCACTCCAACATCCTTGTACTCCTGAATAATCTAACAATGAGAGGCTGGGCTCGCACAATGAAGGGAACTAAATTTCCCATGGGAAGTGGAACATAGTTTGACCATTTATTATAAATGGCAAGTTGGAAAAAATGATATTTTCAAAATAAATATTTAAAGAAACTAAAATGCTTTAGTTGATTAAATATGGAAAGAAATCACAATGGCATAGAATGGCATTATTTGCTTGCAGTATGAGTCCCTGTTAACCACCTACGAGTGCCTAACGTTGACTTGTCTGTTTAAGAATTTGACTAATATACATGGAAATATAAAATAAACCCACTTATATGAAGATCACTGTGTGATTATCTTGATACGTAATTACTGGAAACAGCACTTTCATCATTTTATGTAATTTAAAGTAATTTAGAAGGATGAAAGCTTGTCCCCAACTTTAGTTTGTTAATATGACATTATTATGAGAGTTTTTCTTTTCCTCTTTACTGATGTGAGCATTTGTGTTAGTTTCCTGTTCTTGTGTAGAAAATTATTTCCCTTCCTTCCTTATCTTGCTACACCTCCTTCTCAACAGAGGCCAAACCAATTGGCCTTTTACCCTCTTACTCCTGGAAAGTGTCCTTGCAAGCAACATACCACCAAGTCGGCCTTTCTCCATGACATAAGCCTCAACATCAGCCACCTTCTCAACCCAATCTTTCCTACAAGTCTGAATGGAAAACCAAAGTGTGATGGAAATAGCTTGTAGGACGTCTGTCTCTTTCTTCCTCCACCTATCTTAGAGAGGAGTTTCTAATTGTCCTGTAAAAGAAAGGTAACAGTTTTTTTTTGTTTGTTTGTTTTTTATACTTAGCAGCCCCAGTGTCCCAGTTGTAAAACTACTCTGAGGATAAACCAAAGCCTGATACATATCAGCAGTGGCTATCTGAAGCTAGTCTAACCTGTTATTTCCGTTACCACACATTCAGGATTCAGATGATTCCAGCTGAATTTAAATTCACAGCTCTAACTCACAGTATGCCAAGGGAGTTGCTCAGTTTGCAAATAAGCTTCAGTGCTTAAAGCCCAGCTCGTGGACAGTACATGCTGTGTCTCTTCATTTGAAGACTATTTTGGGTAATTTTCCACTGTTACTCTTGGAAAACAATTAAAACTGTACAATCTCCACTATGGAAACTTTTAGGAAGGTTTTTATGTCCTGGTAACCCATGGCAAACTGAGCGCTAAATAACAACAGAAAGTGACCTCTGATTCCTGACTTATCACCTGGTAGCCTCTCTGAACATGGCAATTCCCAAATACTCGTGTCTGGGGATTTCCTCCTATAGTTGTGTTTTCCAAATTAGTGATGCCTCCCAGTGAAACACCCATTTACTGAGCAATTCCTCGCACTTCTCCCAGAACTCTCTTTGGAATTATTTTTTGATTAGTAGTGGCAAAGACTTGGGAGATGGAAATTTTTTAATTCCAAATTTAAGATGGGGTTACACTTACACAAATAGTAGCAGATACTTAATGGTTAGTACATTCATATAGTCCATTCACAACTGTTCTTGCCCAATTTACACGCAACACAAAAGAATACAAAAGAAATAGGCAAAATGGACTGAAAACACCTTCCTGAAAAAAATGTTACATTTGTGAACCAACATTTCCTGATGGAAAACTGCTAAGTCAGAAACTTACTGCCCTGCCACCACTACATTCTCAATACAGTTGCTGCTCTGTTTCTTGTCACCCAAAAGTTACCTTCTAACAATGCTTTATACACCTCCAGGGAAGGAACAAAGTTGATTTATAAAGCAGAAGTGAAAATACCAATCCTCATAAAATAAGAAGTAGATGAGCAAATGGAGGCTTCTCATGCAATTTAGCCATTGGTACAAAACATAAGTGACAACTAAAATTAATCTAAGAAAACAATTCAAATGATGAAAACATCTCAAAAATTGCAAACACTCTTCAAAAGAATAAAACTTCTTGGAGTAATCATAGAAATTGGTTCTTAGAGTCACTGGAAGAATTTAACAAGGGAAGAACTGAGTATTCTTCTGCCGTAACCCAATGGCTTTTGCCAGATAGGAACTGTACTTGAGGTTTGCATCACTTTTTTGTACCCTTTCATGAATGTTGATTTGCTTATTTTATTCTTAAAAAGGGCAGGATAGGGCAAATTTTAGACCCATAGTATTCTCAATGTATTAAAAAGTCAGTAGCCCTGCAAGATTATTAAAAACTAATTTAAATTAAGATAGGGGAAATTTAATACTGATATTTAAAAGTCAAGGATGTTATTAAAAATCCAAATTTTACACTTTAAATCAAAGTTAAAAAATCCAAACGGGATTTGAAAACACAGAGGAAACTTGCTCTCCTTTTCATATCTATAAACAAAATCAGATATGGTAAGGTCCGTCACTTTAAAAACCCTTATGGACATAGTTATACAAAGTAAATAGTTTTATAAAGCTACAGACCCTCGACAAATCAGGAGGTACAAAATTAAAATAGATTTTAACGTATTTACATTCTGTGTGTCCAGCAGATTTCAGGTAGTTTCTGAATTAAAAAAAAAAATAATAATCCATAACGCTATTTTTATGCCTTGTAATTTAATTTCAATTTCCATGCAAATGGATCTAGATGTAAATCGTGAGCAAAAATAGTCATTATGTAAAAATACAGATGTCAAAGAATTTGACTAATTTATACAGAACTATACTAGTTTAAGTAAATATGTACATATATGGAGTATCCTCATGCTTAGCAGTTAGCCTTTTCTTTAGGAAAATAATTAAAAGTATAAATGTAAAACAAGGTTCCAATCAATTATTTTAATCAAGGTTTCCTGGGTTCTTAGTTAAGCTATGATTAAAATCAGTGATTTAAATCACAGTGTTTGAAATCAGTCCACAATGATGTCTGTAGTGTTTTGATTCTATGATAAATCAAAAGAAAAAGTTACAGGACTACGTGGGCCCCTTCTGTTAAGTCCCAAATATCCTCCTCCAGTACACAGGTGTGCAGGCTTAAATGCCACAGAGATATGTGAGTGCTTCTCTATCTTCAGCAGATAAGCGAGGAATTATGAAATGAGAATTCTGTGTGCTACGGCATACACACAAAATATTAATTCCTTAAGGATCAAAACTATATACAAGATTTTTAAAAATCCATTTTAAAATGCATGTTGAAAACAGAAATTATTGAATTGCATTGGGAAACTGAATCGTTCCCCAGTGCTCTCTCTGACTGATGTGTATGGGTACTGGGAGCGTGCATCCCTTGAGACAAAACTGGGCTCGGCGTCCTCCACTAAGGCCTATCTACATCTGCGCCAAGCATTTGGACAACTCCTCCATATATTATGCAGCTTTGACACACAGTGTGGAATTGTAAGATATTTCCTAAGAACGAGCTCAAAAATCATGTGTTGGATGTTGCTTAATACCCTTTTAAGCCCCAAATCATTGCAGATAGCTTGCTTCCAAATAGCCAGCCAAGTCTTCCCCTTCAGATTTTGCATCCTCCCTGCAGACTTGAAGGAGTATTCTGACTGCTTGGGAAAGAAGGCTAAAGAACAAAATAATGAAAACTCAGTCAAATGTGGATAAACAGTTACAAAGGCTAGGTACAGACCTTTTACAACCACCACGATTAAAAGAAATTTTACGTCCATTTTATTTATGCAGCTAACTTCTAACAGCGAAGTTTGGGATGCCTGTAAATCTGCTAAGGCATATTTCTGCATACTGGCAGCAGTGACCTGCCTCTGCCCCTAATGAAGGGAGAGTTATGTCCTGAGTATGAATGCACATTAAAAATTAGAGAGCCTTTAAAGGAAGAGTGCAAAGCAAAGGTGCTTCTTCTCCGTTCTGATGCTTTATTGTTTCTAAAACAAGCTCTTTCCCCACGCTTTTTGGGCAGTGAGACAAAAGATGATTCCTGTTTATTCCTGATCACCTTTTTCTTCAACAGATCCCAGCTCTGCCCTACTTCAGCTTTGCCACAAGCCTTGCTGGGAGTTTCAGATATTTACTGGGAGCTTTACTGTATCTTATTTGGAGAGATAAGGCTATTGAATCATTAACAAAGATATCTTTCTCCCACAAGTTCATTAAGCATTAAGCTTATTATTTATATCACAATAGAGCTAAGAGCCCCAGTTGTGAGCCAGGATGCGGCTCTGTTAGGCTCTGTACAGATAGGCATGAAAGCATTTGTCCCAGAGAGTCCTGGGTCATTCTTTGAACCAGAACAAAATGTTCAAAGCGGGCAAGGACAAACATACAAAACAGCATTGTGAAAGCTCCACGTGGAAGCTGGCTGGTCAGGGAACAGCTGCACCAAAGATTATTCATGCACCGTACGACTGGCCATTTTGGAAACTCTGGTCCAAAGTTGTCTCTGTACTGCAATGCTCTTAGCTCACAACAGAGACTGCTCCAAAGAAAGGGGTGTCAAGGTATCTTCCCTGTGCTTCTTTCCAAGAAGTATCACTGCATACCTGAGCATGTATAGGGCACAAATATCTATTTCACTGAAGAAAAGCAAACTATGAAACTCCATCATTTAGAAAGATGATACATTTTTCCAAATGAAAACTCTTGCTAGGTGATGCTACCGCTTCAGTCTTTTGTGGATAAGGCGGTTTTCTCCTTCCCATCTAGAGAGCCTACTTCTCATTTGAAATGCAATTTCTTAATCAGTTAATATACATCACTAAAATGATCCAGCCTTTCAGCAAAAAGATAATCAGCGATAACTAAAACTTCCTTACCAGTAACCAGACAAGGAGCCATCTCAGAAAGGGCAAGGAAGCAATGTAATATTCTTATTAGTGATGTGCTTTATCATGGCAATTCTGAAGCGTAATGCCTAAGGGGAAAATCTCTGTTCAAGGAAAAGGGCAATCTCTTAAGCTGTGCTCAAAGCCACGTAGTAGCCTCGTCTGAATTTCAGAAATGAGCACGGAGCCAGCAGACTGCTGATTCAAGTTGTGCCAACGCAGACTGCTGGCACTACCTCCCCTGCCTGCCCCGAGCACAGGGATGTCTCTGTGGCTGCTCTGCTTTCAGGTATTCTTTTAACTAGTTTCTAAAAGATTAAAAATAAAAATCAAGGTCTCAAGCTAGGAATTTGTATTTGGAAATGCCCACATCAATTCATTCACCAACCACCCTAGTGAGAATTCAGTAATAAAACGCCCAATGGAGAAGCATTAAAGAGGGTAAGCCTGGTAATTCTGCGAATCTACTTGCCTCTGCATAAATAATAAGTAATAATAAAGGATGTATATGAAGTTTGAAATTGGCTTTGACTCTTTTTTTTTTTTACTCTAAATTACAGCATGAAATTAGAAAAACATATGTTTTTGCAGAATTTTAAAGGTGGTCTTCAAAACAGTCCATTGAATATGTGATTGAAAATGCTGAGGGAGTCTGACTTGAGGCTGTCGTATATGGACCAGAGATTCGTTCTGTTAATTAACATCTCCTGTACTGTAAGGGGGAGGTGGGGGGAGAAGAAGAGGAAGCAGAGCACCCATCACCACCAAATAGACCACAGACAAGCTGTAGCCTCCTCTGTAATTACAGATAACAGATGCCTGCACAACTGCTTCTCTACATGTCAAACTACATGAACCATAACAAACACAGGTGTGTAAGCAAGTAGCTAGAATTCAAAGGAAAATAGAAAGAGCTTAAGACAGTACAAACCAGGCAATCATGATGCTGTGTTAACAACTTGGACACTGCATAAAACACAAATACTAATTGACCAGATACACTACTTACATTACTCGTCTACTAAGACCCAAACAAAATACCTTTATGACTTTGGCAGAAGCTTGAAAACCATGAACCATCCAAGCCATCAACATTACACTTCTAGTCCTTCACAACCCAGTTCAGCATCATCTCTCCTCTCTGATTTGATTTTTAAATACCAGGCACTTGCCCCTTGCACCTGTGCTGCTCTGCACCGATCCTCATCACTTTGCTTTATAGAGCATGTCTCATCTGTCATGCTGTCATATGAAATAAAACCGGAAGGAAAAAAGACCACCAACCATTTCATTTGTCTGCAAGGCTATATACAGGTATTTGGCCTTAAATTTCCTGCTGACTTCAAGGAAAATCCCAAAGCTAATGAACTCTGTTCATCCAGCAATGTCTAAGGAATACAGATGACTAAATTACGAATTATAGCATCTGTATACTTAAAAAGACTGTCTGTCTTAGCAAAATGGAATAAAAAGGAGTCACTGAAATGTTCTTCAAGAAAAAAAGCTATAATTATTCCAGGTAATATAAGTGGAGCAAAAGAAATATATTAATATAAACACAGTAAAGAAGTACCATGGACTCAACTACTCTTAAAGAAAAAAGGAAAATTAATTTTTCAGTATTTTTCCTTCTGATTGTCGTGGGTGGGCGCTATAAGGGTGTAATAATATTCAGGCTCATGATATTCAAGATCTTAACCCCTGTATTTAGAGGCATTTGATTCTCCTTGAAAGCATCCAAGAAAAGCTATCAACAAGCCTTTCATTTATGTGAAATAACAGACATCAGAAAACTGCGTGTCAACATTAATGCAGACATTCCAGTGGATACAAAGCTTCCTTTTTCACATTACGTAAACCAACCAAACCTGATACACTTTCAGTCTATTGAATTTCCTCACCTCCAACTTTCTTTGTTTTAAGGAAAACTGCCTCCAGTAATCTACTTGAAAGTAATGAGGCGAAGCTGAACACAATATAGGATGGAAAATAGATGCACAGTATGAATGAGGTTCTTTTCTAGAAGAACTTATGTTTAAAAAAAAAAAATCTTTTCAAAGAAGGGTGAAGCATTAGAAAAGATTGATGCGTCTTATTCAGCCAGCAGGAGAGAAGTGGAAGCAATCTGGAACAGCTTACACTAATTAAAATTTACTCTTCAGTGCCAGCAAGAAAGGCGTCTCAGTATCTAAGTCAACTTTTGTGCGAAGCTAAAGCAGCAGCTGGCATATCTCTGAACACACTCTATTAGGAGGATGCTTCATTAGTATTCTTTTAATTGAAGTTGTCTGAACTTACGAGCACATGCTGGTCCTGCTTTCATTTGTCGGTTTTGGAGAGTTTTGCTCTAAAATGACCAGAACCTCTACGCTGTATCTCCCACGACTATCTTCTACAACTATCTGTCCACAAAAGAAGCAGATACACAGTGGCAGGTACTTGCAGATCTCTACCTAGTGCACACTAAATTGTTAAGAGCAGGAGCTCTCTTGTTCTGTGCACTGGTAAGTTTGCCCAGCAGGACCCAATTTTGATTTAAAAAACAAAATCTCAGCACAAATGACAGTCAAAATTATGTATTACAGTCCTTGTTACCTATAGTTTCAGTTTGGAACCCAAGCAGCAATTCTAGCGGAGACTATGGCTATCAAGAAGTGACTCCCCAGCTCTGCCACTTGCCATCAGTGAAACAACACCAGCCTATTGTTTGCTAGGTAGCATTTTGGCACCTGGAGTCTCATTGTGGGGAAGGGGCCACAGTGCTGGACAAGCACACCGCTTTTTGAGAACCAGGTCTAGTGTGATCCAGATACTTCTCTCACTGAACACCACCAGTTCAGGAATCGATGCTGTCATCAAGAAAAAGAACGTCAGTGCTGTCCACATCGCTAGGTCCTCCAAATCCTTGCTGGTTATCACTCCTAGATATCAGAAATTCAAACAAGTATGATTTCCACATGATTCCTTTGTCTCAGAATGATTCTCTGGGTGCCTGAAATATCACATACAACTTTATGTTGGTTTATAATTCTTCTAAATCTTTTTAGAGTTTCCTTAATTCTTCCTTAACCAATTAGGCCTGGGCTTTTTTAGCTCCAAAACCACAGTTAGAGTGGAATATTATGGCTTAACAGACAGGAAGGCATGATACCAAAATATGCCTTTATTTTTCCATTTTTCTGATGCCTGATTACATGCTCTCAGTTAAATCAGACAACCTGAGATTCTCTTCACTCATCTGCTAAGTACAAACCTTATTCAAATATTCCTTTACATTGCCCTTTATAATCCCAGGATCTCAAAGCCAAGTACCAGTACAAAATACAGAAAGCCTCACTCAATAAAACCAAAACTGCTGGTAAACTACCCAGTATCACAAAAAAATCTGCAGTCATTTTGAATTATAAAACTATTCTGGGTAAATCATTACAGATTAGTGGACTAAATGCAATCCAGGAGTCAGAGAAAGAAGCAGAAATTCCAAAAGATTTAATGAATAAACTACCACAGGCAGAGCTGAATACTTACTGCGAATCAGTAATTTACAAATTCTCTTAGAAGCACTAAAACTCAACAGCAAACCAAGTTAATTTCATTTTGAAACTTTCTTCATTCTCTCTTTCCTCTTAACTTGATTTCTCTCTCTTTTTTTTTTTTTTTTTTAATAATGGTTTCTTAAGAACTGTTCCTGGAAATGGTTTCTGACCACAAATCCATTGCAGTATCAATCTACCAGAGGCATAAACCTGGTGATACCCCACTTTAAAGGATAATTTAATTAAATTGAAGTGTTAAAGAGTGGAAGAAAATTAATCTCCTCTAACATTGTCCTCTTCTGAATACTTCAGCTTGTGCAACTATACATGGAAAAACTGGAATCTATGAACTCTGAAACCTCTGATTGCATCAAGAGAACACTTTTACAATGTCTATAAAAGAAAATGAGCCCTTCAAAATATCCAGTTTCTGGGTAAAAGTCATTTGTTCATACGGAAATGACTAAGTGTAAATGTCTCTTCCAACCTGTAGTACCAGACATTTTTAAAAAAAAAAAGGAAAGAAAGAAAAAAAAAAGGATGGCTCCCAGAGACAGTCTACACTTCCAAAAGGAGAAGAAAAAATTAAATCAAGAAGATAGAATTGAGACAGTTTCAATCAAATGCTGATGAGCTCAGAAAGTGAAAGGATTCAGAAAGAAGATGGAATACTTACTGCTGGAGGCAGACAATTCTTTGGGGCTTGAGGACATTGGCTGAGCACACAACTGACAGAGACAATCCCTTCCATTAAAGGTAACTCGATCACCTGGTGGAAATGGGCGCCTGGAGAGTTAAAAAGAAAAACCTATTTTAGCAAAGGTTACGCCAGAAATTTTGTTCTGTTCCCCATGCCTCAAGTTTGCTGCCTTCTGCCAGTGCAATTAATATTTTACAGAAACTCAGGCCAAAGAGTTTCTGCAATGTGGCCTTGGCAAAGCCAGGCACTGGAAGAAATCCAATCCACAGATGCAAGCAGAGCAGAGGTTAGACTTGCCTTGTATTTTGGTTTCAAAATGTTATACAACATACTTTATCTAAAGAGAAGAACATCTTGAGACTTCTGTCTCATGGTGATGTCTTTCTCCCTGTTTTTCCTGTACTGGGTTCAGGCCACACTAGTTGAAAGGGATGACTTACTTGCAAACAGTACAGGCAAAGCAGGTTGGATGGTAGGTTTTTCCCAGAGCTGTCACCACTTCTCCTTCAACGAACTCCCCACAGCCGTTGCAGCGGGTACCATACATGCGCTGGTAATCCAAAGTACAAAGGTATTCCCCATTCTTAATGAAAAAGCCTCCTTGTGCCAGGTCACAGCCACACACTGGAAGAAAAAACAAACACACATACAGACTGAAAAAATATACCTACAAGGGATGTTAGCAACAGTCAATGATGCCTACAAATGAGAGGACCCTGGTGGTCTTGCTTCCTCCTATTGGATTCTTGCCTTTTCCTACTGTCACTGCATGCCTTGACTTCCCAGAAAATGACTGGGATTCTCTGGCTACACGAGACTTTGTAATAAAGAGTTTCTTTGGAAAAATGCATACAGTCACAACTTCCACGCACTCGGTCCTCACTAAGACCTTGGTTACCTTGCATCATCCAGTTAATCATGTTAGCAGAGCAGTACAGAAAAATGGAACTTAGGATTGACTGGTGTGCTATGAAACATAAAATATGACATAGTGGAAGATACCATCTCTCAAGTATCTGCTTTTATGTTTTCCAGTCACTAAGAACTTTTTCTGTTGCTGTTTCTTTAAATACTGGAGTTATATGGAACACATACTATGTTAAAAAGAAAAAAGTCTCATAACACAAACTTGGGGCTCATGTCCCCCACTAATTGCCTGTTGCATTGTGTTTGCCTTTCCGATCTCGTTCTGAGATTATCACTTAAACTGAAAAGCTCATTCTCTGAGCAGCTGAATCTTAAACAACTGCCACTGACTGGGGGAAGCAAAATCCTCAAACCAACCCTACTGAATTACAGGGGATGCATGCTTTTTAACCTAGGAAAGACACTGGAGGCAGCTGAAATACTTTTTTTAATTGTCAGACGAGTGGTAGATGTGGACACATTCTTAGGGGAAATTGCTAAACAAGGCCTACCTTCTAAGATAGGTTTTGCATTGTATTTACTCCTGGTTATCACCGAATTACAGATTCGCTAGGAACAGGATGCTCCTGACTTTGTGTTTTCCCGACAATACGTATGTGAGGAACCTGGTCACTTCAGCACATCTTTGGCACACCACTGGACCTTGTGGGAGTTTGCCTTCAGCCACCTGAAGTGCTTGCAGGAACGCTTCTAACACAGGAAAGAAGAGGTTAAGCCTCTGCCCAACATCAAGCAAATCACCTATTTCCCTGGAAAGGCCTGCACTGCGTCAACAACTCCAGGCAGGCTTTGCAGATGGAGACAGTTTTACTGTGGTGGTATCAGGCTGCAGCTGAATTTGTGCTCCTCGCTGAAAGGCAAGGCTGTCTTACATCTTCGTTCAGGGTCAAGCACACTGCTATCTCACTTGCCCTGCCAAAATCTCTGTGCGGGGCCACACTGTAATCTGTGAATGAACCTATTTGTTTGGAGCTAGCTTGGAGAACAGTTTTTTTCATGCTATGTAGACAGCCTCCCTAATCCACAGGTTCGATTAATGGTGGGGGATGAGTCTTTCAGATTAACCTAATGTTTTAGAGAAAAGATCATAGTAATATTAATTCTGACAGCAACAACAACATGAAAGACCACAACTACACAGCAAAGAAGTAACGGGTGCAGTCAGGTGCTTAGTTCCTCATTGAATACAGCGCCGTAGAAATCAAGATGAATTAGATGGTAATGAAAAAAAGAATCCATTTGACAGAAAAATTCCAGGCTAAAATTCCAGAAAAATTCCTGGACTAGTGGGGATTTCCCCAGAGGCACTCACTGATTTCAGGCCACTAAAGCAGTCTGATACAATTCTTTCTTGTAAGGGCATGTGGAAGAGACTCAGGAAGAAGGTAAGACTCCATTATCTTCTTTTTGTCTGGGAATCAGACAACCTTTTTGACCCCAACTCACGAACAGGTGACACTACCCACTCTGTGGCCTGGCCTGCAAAGCCACAGTACAGCCAACAGAGCCGAACTGGACTTTTCATCTAATTTCCCAGCTGAAACTATTCCAGGGCTGTTCAGCCCTGGAACCTGTCCACAGGTCTCTAATTCACTTGTCCAAGGAAAATATAGTTTGTACCAATGCAATCCTGCTTTCACTTCAGGGACAGGAGATGAGCAAAAGATATGATTTCATAAATACAACAGATTTTACTATTTTATATACTATCACACATTTTTCCCCTCAAGCATGTGCTTTATTTTAAGAAGCTTTCATGCTGCTGCTTCTTTTTGAACCAATAAATATTTCAGGAATGTTGTGTGGTTTTGATTAACTCCTCCATTCCCCAGATAACGCTGAGCTGTCCCACCTTCACTGCATCAATACTTTTTGCATTGCTTTAAAAAGTATATTTGAAATGTTCAGGGTAAACTGTCAGTATTTATTTACACATAAATACTGGGAGAAGGCTGCAGTAGAGACAGTCAAGCATTAAAAATCTAGCCACATCTCCACTATCTATAATTTATGACACGTGCAGCCAAACCACATGACAGAATAGCGGATCTTGAATATGGCAAATGGGAATAAAGAGCATTACCCATCTGTATTTTGGACAAAGTAATTTCCCAAGAACTGTTATTACCTTTGGTGGCTAATCTGCATTGGTTGTGCGTTGGTCTTTTACACACTGTATTCCCTGTACTTCATGGATTAGATAAATAACACTACATTCGAATGTGGAATTGTAGCTACATAAAACGTTAGTCATGTACTACTTTACTGGGAAACATAAGTGTATTCGTTAAAGGGTGAGAGACCAGTCAAGGATTTCTGTGACTTGGCAGTTTTTCACTATTAAATGCTTATTCACCAGGAACCTGTTTTGCTTTAAGAAAATATTCATAGTCCTACGTTGGCATTTTTGGTCAACTTAAGAGGGAGAAAGCAATCCATCCCCAAACAGCCAACTCCTATGAAAGAAAAGTGACACAAGAGATAGGATACTGAATTTCTCACAATTTTGCTTTAACTTGGGCTGAACCAAGGACTTGAACCTGAATCTAAAATCTCAAAGTAGCACCGAAAATACCGGACTGTTTACTTCATTTGGGTTTTTTAAAAGTCCTCTTTATAGACCTTTCTCTGTGGGAAAGCGTAAATATGAGCTGCTAGATGACTTCTTAAAAGTACATACATATGGCAGCACCCAGGCGTTTTGAAATGTTATTGTAACAGTAATTAATAGAATACTAATAAAGATCACATGGTAGAATGCAAGTTAGAACTGAAAGAGCATCAGCACTAGCATTCCTCCCGTTTCCCATTTCTGCATAGACCAGGGTTAATATTTACATGCAAACAAAGGACATTTCATGATGGCATTAAACCCACAAGCAGCTAGAACTCAATTATCAGTGACTGAGGAGAACTACAAAGAACTACAGTTAAGGCTCTATTATAATGCTGCAAAAAATGTTCCAAACTGGTTTTCAGGTACACCTCCAGAAAAAAAACTTTGTAATTCTTCCATTTTTTTCTACTGATATCCAATTTGGCAGAAAATAACGTGATCTCCACACCACAGGTAAGGTAAGACCTTAGACTTACCTTGATTTGGGGGCTACCAAGACTTTTTCCACTGGACATCCAGAAGCAAAGCATAAGCATATTTACAATCGGTTTGCTCTACTTTAATGCCTAGAAGTTGTTAGGGATTACTTCAGTATCCAGACTGCTAGATCCTGTGGTTATGTTGCATGGACTGGAGTATTGGTATGGAATGCCCTATACTGGATGCTTCAGAAGGTGCTAAATATCATGAGGAGTTATGGAGTACTCATGTGTCTACGTGCAAGTTTCTTCCTAACCTCCTTTAGTTTGCATTTTAGCTTGTAACTTTAAAGCCCAAGTCTGCATATATTTTGGCCTCAAGCTGAAGGCAGTCCATACACTCCTGTCTCAGAAGCCTTATATTTAACTTTCTGGCTCTTCACTGTGGTTCCCAGTTCTACCACTGAGTCACTTTCTGAAAAACTCACTTAGTCATCATGGCTGGTATAATAAGGTAGGATGATGAAGTAACTTTCCGTGCAACCTCTGTTCTAGCTTCTTCTGACAATCCATCTTCACTGCATCATACAAAGGGCTGTGGCAGATGCATCATTGTTTGCAAAAACCTCTACAAACTTTGAATCAAAGGGTTCATACTCTCACAATTATTAAGCTTCATCCCTTTTGCTTGGGGGGAGAAAAGGATGAAAACGGGATAAAATTATTTGGAGAGTGTTACCAAGGCAGTAATGACTGTTCTAAAAAAATCGATGTTCCCCTGATTACCCTTTTCCTTATGAAATCACCATTCCAGTCAATCTCTTATTCTTTTTGCCAGTCACTGAGAGTGAGTTAAATTCTCTCTTACTGGCAAGTCATGAATGCAGACACAAGGAGAACTGTTTATTATGTGAACCACCAGCAGATTCATCATCTTTGGCTTCTTCACAGCAGGAAACACACACCAATCTGCAAGAATTAAAGACAAGTTCTGGCAACCCCACATTACAACAGATTTAGCACATGTGTTCCTATCACTAATCAGCTTTAAGCTACATGGACCAAACAAGGGTCACCCAGACTGTTAACATCCGTTGGTTGGTTCTAACAGGCTGCTTTCACTTGGAGTCAGAGATTGAATCAGAACAGATAAACATGACAGAATCCACACTTGGTGTACAACTTTGTACACAAAGAAGGGACTTAAACAGCTTTTTTCTTCTCGCAACTGTGCAGAAGTAATGATTCTGACCACAAATCCCCTCAAGCTTAAAAATATTGCATTAGCGCACATATTTATAACCACTGTAGAAATACCACAGAAAAGATGAACTGATTGTGATAGATTTTCTTTTAAATAAACACAATCTGCCCAGCACTGTTCATGCCACAAACAGCAGAGGCAATGAAGTGAAACCCACTGAGTTCAATACATATGTACAATAAATCCCAGTGGTGTGATGTAGGCAATAACTGTGATACAAGTATCATGTCATAAAACAACAAAAAAATAAATCCACAGTGATGACAGTTAATAGGAAACATCAAAATATTTTCCTTTGTTTTTTTCCTGTGCTGATGGGAAAAAGAAACACTTCAAGAGAATTAATTAGTGAAGCCAGTAATGATTATTAAATCCTGCTTGAGAAGGTGAAAAGCAAGAGGTATTCTGTAAGCATCCACCACGTGGAAATATTCTACCAGCCCAACAGTTCTCCATGGGAAAAACATTTCCCCAAGACCCTTTCTGCTCAATGTGATGGAAGGAATTCCCTTTCACATGACCAGAACCTCCCTTCTCAAACAGAAGACACAGAGGAGCATTTCTATTCCCTGAGATATCACAAGAACAGAGACAGAAAAAAACATAAATCAGCATCAACAACTTATCTTCAACAGCTCCTGGAAAACACCAGACTTTGTTTCAGAATCTGTATATCAAAGGCTCTCGTATTCCAAACATACGATCCTGCCTTTCTCGTGAATGGAATGAGGAGAATTCCTCATCCCTTCTGCTGCACGCTGTACAGACTCTTCTTTCTTTCTTCAACTATAATGGAGCCGCTCCTTTACAGCTTTGGAGCACAGGACTGGAGACTGCCTCAAGTGCTGCCGTCAGCTCTCAAAGCCTCGGAGCTGCAAGTGCAAGCCCAGGCTATTAAGACAAAACATAGCTGCTCAAGAGCAATCCAATTGCCTGTGATCTTCAAGGAGCAGGATCATTCCTAAGCTGAATCACTTCCAAGCTTTAACAGAGATGATGAAAATGAGAAGATCAGAGTTGTTCGAAGTGAACAGAAGCACAATTTGATCCTACCAAGCATTATGGAGGATTTCCATAGTTATTGTCAGAGACAATTGAAAAAAGCAGGCCCTTTGTAAAATAACTCCACGTAGATTTTAAGTGAAAATTGTTTAAAAACTGAAGAAACAAAACCACACGAGCAGACTCCATGAGCTCAATTTGCAGAAATGAATGCTATTCATTAAGAAAAGTCTAATGATCTGCTTTGTCATCATGCATTAAATAAGGTGCAAATTCAATTTCCTGTCCTGTTTTTTCTTTCTTGCACTTCTAAGCTTCATAGAATAATGGTACTGTTCTCACGCAGGTAAAGATTCATATAATCTCTATTTCTTAAGACATGATGGATTTCGTGTTTAAGGGCATAAAGGAATTTGACAGTGTATCAGTTTATGTTTATCATTTACATCTAAACAAATACACAAAAATCTGTTTCAGGGTAGGGGGTGGGGTTTATTTCCTTTTTTTTTTGCCTAAGAGCTTAAAAAAAATCCTATCTTGATAAAAACAAGGTTCATGTTCCTGTTATAGTTTCAAGTTTCCACATTTCAAATGAATGAAGTATTTCTCCACCTTTGTTTCATTCCTCTTATCAACACTGCTCTTGACGGCATACCCTTCAGTTCCATGAGTCATTTAAGGAATAAATATACGTCAAAGTACATATCAACAGAAGACAAGTTGAGATTGGTAAATCTCAGAAGCCATGTTTAGGCGCTACCATTACAGAAAGATTCCCAGGCGCTATTAAGAACCTGCACACAGCATTTTGCAAAAGCTGTAAAGGAGACCACGATAACTTTTTGTCACACTCCTGCCGCTGTAGATTTTCTTTGCCATAGGCTGATGACAGACACGTTTTGAGAACTATTTGGAACCGTGGCCAGTGCTCCCAGTGGTTCTGGAATCTTCTCATTTCAACAGACTGATTTTAGAAACAACACTGGTAAGTCAGAAGAGCTTTACCTATATATAACAAATACAGGTGAACTGCTTCATTAGCTATTCACCACCTTGGCTGGAAGAAAGGTTGAGCAGCTAAAACACTTCCTGAGCAAAAGATGGAAATGCATTTCTCCCCTCCTCCCCTAACTAGGTCTGGGATCCCCATGACAAGCATTCCCTCCAGCCTCCAGCCAGGCCTTTTACCTGTTTCCTTGAAAAACCTTGACGCTCTGTTTTGAGCATCCTGCCTGCACGACTACTTAGTGCCAACTGTCTTTATGACACAAATATTTCCCAGTGGGGTACCTTGAAACATCTAAGCATTTAATGCAAGCATTCATTGAGCAGAAACCACTAGCAATGACTGAGTTTTCGATGAGCTCAGAGTTTTAATTTAATCAACTTCCCAATCAAAGCCATGGCACTGCCTTAAGTGTTACTCGGTCAGCACTCTTCGGTTTTCTGCTTAACACTGAAGATACAAGCACCAGTCCTGCACAGGAGAAACCTTCCTGTCTGAGCCTGACGTGCATGTATTTCAGTCTTTCTGGCACTCTAACAGGCAATAGCTAGCAACCAAGCTCAACGGCAAGTAAACAACCACCATATATGTGACAACGTGACAGCTTTCCAAGTAAGATATCACTATTTTGTGCACCAGGATGGAAACAATGGCAAGAATCATTCAGCCATTTAAAACACCTTTCGCATTAGACTAAGCACTAGGTGGAGATCAAAGTCACGTACGGGTCTGTGGGAAATGAACCTTGAAGAAAATGCAGTCAGTGGAAAAATGTCAAAGTTTAGCCTGAGATTGCCTGGCTCTACCTACTTGGATGAGAGATTTCTAAAACAATGAGCAAAACAAGGATGTAAGAACATAACAAAATCCCTAAACTTATGAAGAAGCCAGGCAAATGAACTCGGTAACCCTTGTGGGACCCTTCCAACTCAGGATATTCTATGATTCTGCAAAGGATACATTGACAACCAACCCAAGTGACTTTCCCTATGCTCTTAAGGATGCTATGTGCTACTCACCAAGCACCTGTAAAGCATCCTGCTGGCCTCCTGTCTTCAAAGGGATCCAGTCGCTTATTAAAATTGACATAGCATCTGTCAGCTTTCATAAACATCAGCCAAGAAGTGCAATTAATTTAATTTCCTGTCAAACGTTTGGTCTCCGAAAGGGACCTCAGGCCCAACCAAACTGACATCAGAATTCCTTGTCCCCTTCCATGGGACTTTCTACCGCGGATAAATGATGCAGAGTTGCTGCAGCTGTTTGAGATAATGAGCCAGGATCCAACAGTCATGACCATCCAAACCAGGATGTTATAAACTTTCTGTTCTCTTTGTATACTGCTGCAAAAGCATTTCCAGTTCATATTTCCCAGTGCTTTCTATTTTAATGACCAGAAATACCCTTTTGTTTAAATGAAAGCTGAGGCACTCAGGTTTTAGAAAAAAAAAATAAATGAAAATACAAAAACTCAGAAAGACTTAATGACGTTGAAGGCTGTTTCTGTAAGTAAGCTGAGGAGAGGATTTCACAAGCAGGCAGGCAGAACCACAGTGTCTGCAGAGTTCTTATATAAAGGCATCTCTGGTTCAGTGATTCATAGCTTCGAGGGACCTTGTGCCATTTCCTGATGCTCAGGAAGGAACACTTTGTATCCACCAGCCACCCTACCTGGTCCACTGCTCAGTGTCTGAGCAGTATTTGTGGAAATGCAGATATCTCTGCACTGTCTATCTGCTACAAGAGAATCCCCATGTTTAGACTTGCCATGCACTGACACTGACCTATTAATAGCTCCAACCGCCCCGCAGTCACATTGCAGCCTCCTCCTGCCACCACCGAAGGAATCTGATGACAGATCAAAGGTCAAAGAACTAACGATTTAAACTACATTCCAGCCTGTTGATACAGTGTCTGCTTACACGACCCTAACTGCTTCCCTGTCCTTCAAGGGAGGAATATCCAGTTCAAAGTCAAAGATTACAGAGCATCCCAAAATCTAAACTTAGGAGCCCTCGCCTGTTAAGCTCTTTGAACTACAGATGACAGAACCTTGTAAAAGTCATCCCGTAGACAAAACAGACGTGTGCCTGGAACCTGAACATGCCATAAAGGATGCTGGAAGCGCATGTTTATGTAGGCTTTCCTAAACAACCCTCAAAAACATCCAACTCAAAAGAAGAGAGTTACCATATCTGTTCTGTAATTAAGAAACCATCTTACACTAATTTCTAGCAATGTTTTAACAGAAGCTACAAGTTGCTTCTCCATGGGAGACCTGGGCTTGTGGAATGCTTCCTGAATGCCAAGACTTGGCTTTGTCTCATAATTAGCAGGAGTACTAGCTGGTAATTGCCATTTGATATCTGACACTGCTATTGCATGTAGAACGTTCAAACACAGTGAAACACTTCCACAGCCCAGTCAAATTGCGGACATTTATGACATTTAGTAAGGACTAGAAAACTTGAGGACACTACCCATATCCACACAGCAGGATTACTCATTTATGAGGTGGTTGGTTTTTTGTTTTTTCGTTGTTTAGACTCTACTACATGTAAGCTTTGTTTTCCAATTTATATTCAACATCAAGAATAGGGACACTGTCCACTATCTGAAATGCCCCTAATATTACATTACCTTGGTAAGGGAACGCAGCCTGTCTCTCTACATGAGCCAAAAATCAAGCATTGTAAACTTTTACTTGTTACTAGCAAAGCTTAAAGCTGATTTTGTTGTTTTGGCTGTATTGAAACCAGCATTTCCCTCTAACCCAAAAGATGAATCACAGGCTTATTATTAAGTCTCATTATAGCAATTTTGCTAGCCTCAAAGTTTCCTCTCCTAGTATTTGCAATAGGGTAAAATGAGCTGTAATCTACTGCCAATGACAAAAAAAAAATCAATTCCTATCAGATCACAACTTAAACTCATATTAAAATCTCTGCTAGTGCACAATGTAATTTATGCTCTGATCCCCTGCACATTTACATAATTAACAGACGTTGCAGTGTATAGTCTTAGTTTTCCAAATAAGTTATTCATGTGCATGGAAGTTTACAAAAATATTTTTTTTTACTTCTTTATATGCCACTAATTCATTCTTGTTATTAAAGACATGAAGTAAAAAAATGAGATCTCAAGCACAGTCTCCTCTCCCTCCAACCTTCACATCTCAGCCTCCCTCCTTTCCACCTGCTGCTTCCATTGCCAGGTAACCATTAACACTTTGGTTACAGAGCGGTGTGCTCTTGGTAATATATAAACTAAAACCTGTTTATTACAATTAGAGATTAATGCACAAGGCAAAACAGAATCCAATTAAACCTCTATTTGTAACACAGAATGGTAATTCCTTAGCAGGGTGAGTGACTTTGTTATAACACTGCAAAATGCAACTGCTCTGCATAGTGCTGCTGGAGTTATACTCCTAAACGTCTCTTACCGTCCCCTGTCCATCATTCCCTTGTTAACTCCAGCTCCAAGTCAGCTGCTGGCTGCCTGAGATTCCTTGCCTATCAGGAGTCCTGAGGAGCTCGCCTTCTGGGGCACAAGGCACACCATTTTCAGCTCTGTTCTTTTATCAGCTCTTATGCGGAGCTACAAATAGAACCAGCCAGCCTTGCTGGGCAGATAGGACAAAGCGGCGGTATGCGTTTGGTTCTCAGTGGGCACGGAATAACTGCTAGCTACCCCTTATCTTGGGGGCATGTAAACACACTGATTGGTAGAGGTTTTCCTTGCCGCCTTTGTCAGGGAGCAGTTTTACTGTCTCTTTTTACCGGAACTGATTCCAGAGATGGACACAGCACCAGACTACTGGGCATGAGAACCGCCTGATCACGTTATGGGACATGGAGCACGTCCTGGGCTGGCCAGCACAGCACGGAGGTTTAAGCCCCTGTTTCCTGCAGTGCAGCACCCACCGCTGACACACACGGCGGGCAGACACAGTGTGCCTATGTGCCTCTGACACAACCTAGGAAGCAGGATTATGATCATATCAAACCCGCTTAACAGCAACAACGAAAAGGAATCCCATATACAGCAGACTAAAAATGGTCACACTGAAACCCTGCTACAGTACAACTACTGTGACAGCTTTATGAGGAAATGCGTTTTTTCCTCACCTTCACTAGACTATCGGAATAAGTCTAGAAGTAAAAGCCTAAACATTTTCAGCAGGTGTCTGTCTGTTCAGTCATATGAGCTTGTTCAAGGCTTTCACACTGTAAATGTATGAGCTGAAGTTTCAAGAGCAAATATTGCTGTGCATAAAGGAGAAAGACACTAAACCACCTGTAGATGCAAATTCTGCTCTCAGTATCAGTTGTTTCCTCTGGCTAACAGCGAACTGCGTAAAGTGAGAGGGTCTAACTCTACCTTCTGTAGAGGAGCCACGTTAAATTAAAAGCCCATTAGACTAAGAGGAAAAATGCTTACTCTAGCGTCTGTGTCCCACTTGTATGGACCATATGGTCAGACAATATGCAATATGAGTAAATTACTATACAGTTTAAACAAAAAAAATTATTCACTTAAATATGAGAGATCAACAACAAACAAGCTCTGAAGCTCAGGTAAAAGCTTCAAAACAGAACTTGGAGCTACTGCCTCCACATGCCCCTTTTCTTCCTCTAAGTGAAAGAGGCAAACACAAAAAAGACAACACTCACTTGCTGGCAAACCCAACTAATAAGGCATAGACTGAATGTGAGTTAGTGGGAGCCTTAGAGGTAGTAGGAGACCAAAATGGAAATCAAGGCCACAAAAAAAAAAGTGGAGACTGGAAAAAGAAGGAGAGGCCTAGCAGTACTGAGAGACCAGGAAAAAAAAAAATTGAGACAGAATTAGTGGGGGGCCAAAATCAAGTGTGAGAACATTTTGAGTCTCCTAGTAGTGGTAAGTTTCCTCCTCATGAATCAAATATCCAATATAATCTTTATTTTCAATTACACTCTAAATGTTTGCACATTGAATTTGTTCTGTGTAGTGTTGATCACCTTGCTGCTTGTATGTGGGTGATTCAGCCCTTTTACTACTCATTCTTTACCTTCCCCACCCACAAACCCTTGACATATTGAGCAAGAGGAATATCCTGCAGATCGCAGGAAGCTTTACGTCTCACAACTGCTTCAAGGTACATTTTCATAAATTGACTCATTTCTAACAGGTGAACATCAAGGTCTTACCTTTGCAGGTGAAGCATTTGATGTGAAAGTGTCTGGCCTGAACACGGAGTACTTCACCTTTACATGGCTCTCCACATTTATGGCAGTGGATGACTGGCTTTTCTGATGGGTGGTGAGGCTCTTGAGGATGGGCCACTGTAAAGCAAACAAATATGATTTAAAGCTAAAGAATTTCTGCTATACATAAATCTGTATTCCCAGTCACTTCTCATCACAAGTTTATCCAATCACATTTCACACTCATCAAAAAAGTCACAACCATTTAAAAAATATATAGTCTTTTCATAAAACAGTAGTTAAAGCCACCCATATCTACTATCTCTTTCCACTGAGGCTGCCATGGACACGTGAAGATGAGGAAAAATTCCCTCCACGGTTTTGACACCACAAAATGTTTCAGAGTCCATAAGCTTTTCTTTCCAAGAACATGAATGCATGTAATTCATTCAACAAACACACAAGGCAAAAAAAAACTGGACTATTTTAATACAAAAATAAAGAATACAATCCAAGAAAAAGAATGAAGGGAAAGCAGTTCCAAGTCATGTTTTGGGATAAAAAGATGAATGAGGTAGCTTGACTTTGCATGCAAATGGCTATAATAAAACTACAACCGTCTCGACTTTGCTTTAGTACATACCGGGAAAGCATATCTGTAGAGAATAGAAGCCAAGTTTATTTGTTTCTTGCAGAAACAACTATCTCATGCAAATTAGAGATATTATGAGTAGACAGAAATGCCCAAAGCATATGCAATATAGTCAGGGTGACAAAATTCCAGGTACTGGGAAATGATCAGCAATCCCACAGCCCTTAGCAGAGCTTGGGCAGGAACAGGAAAGGTTTGTGTCAGCTTTGTTGTATATTTCATTACGGTAATAAAAGTTTTATTGCTCCACATTTGGCTTCTGTAAAGCAATGTTTAACTTTTTCTTCAGATGTGCCTTGTGTCAGCCCGGGGCTCCAATAGCAATGCGCGGGTGTAAGGTAGAACAAAAAATGTGTCTCAGCTGGACTGTATGAAGTGGAAAGTGTTATCCAGAATGTTCCCAAACAAAACCATGTTCCCTCAAATCCCCCTCCTAAATCCCATTTTAGCAGCTGTCCTAATGCTGCTCCCAAAGTACTGATACTTATCAGAACATTGTCGAGATAATGTGCATCTCTTCACCCCGGTCTCTCTCTTCTTGCCATTCCTGCCCTGCTTTTCTTGGACTGACTGCTGATATACCCACATCATCTTCACCGGCACTGGCAATCATATTGATTATTTTAGCTCAGCATTTTCTGGAGCTCTCTTTTCCTTTCCTGACCAGCTCCTGACATCTCCCCAGCCAGGATAATGCTTTTTTTCCAGGTTAGTGCTTACACAGCAACAGAACACATACCTTGTTCTTATTTGCTGTACCACTTTCCTCTCCTTTCTCAATGAATTTCTACAAAAGAAACCTATCACTTCATGAAGTTCTTCTACATTACTGTCCTTTATAAATGCCTTTGTGAAGAAATATGTTGCTATAACTGTGTGAGATATAGTAAGTACAAGATTAATAATAAAAAAATGACTTAAGGGGAGTAATAGCATGCAGAATAGAGAAGAAAACATATTTCAAGCAATAATTTCTGCTGTAAATTCAGCCAAACTAACATGGCAGCTGCTGTTTTGTTTTCCCCCCAATCCCCTAAAAGCCTTCAAAGCAAATGGCTGAATTCTTCTACTCAAATACCAAGTTGTGAATACCTCCTCTTCTCGTAGCCTCACTTCAATTATTTTCCTCGATTCAATCCAGAATCAGAGCACAGTTGGCAATGCCGACCAATGTTTTAATTAGCAGTTCCATCTAAATAAGATCCCAGTAAATGCCTTGCCTTGAGTGAACCTCATTTAATAGGCTGCAATACAAAACTATTTCTGGAACAGAAGTTATTATTCTTCCAAACAAGACTATTGACGATTAACTTGTAACCAAGGAAACACACAGTTTATGCAATAAGAAGGAAAAAAAAAAAACACACCAAAAAACAGAGAGAGACAAGCAGGGGGCTAGCAAAGGAAATTATTATGAGGAAAATTCCCTTTCTGATCCAGACAGCCCAAGGTGGGCCTGAAGCCAACTGAAGAAAAGGTATCAGAGCAGATTTTTTAAAGTTGCTCAAAGGAGGAACTGAACTGAGGATTTGGGCACATGTTATCTAGGACTCGCACAGTGCCGAATGAAATCCATACCTGCAATGTTCTGCTCACAAACTCGTGTGGAGGACACCCTAGCACACCCTGCATGCCAGCACTCAAACCTTCTGGTATTGATCTGAAAGACAAGTTTTTGCTCTTTATTGGGAATAAGGAAATGTTTTCAAGACTGGTCCAACGATGCAACTTCCAAGTTCTGCCTTTACAGCCCTTTAATGAATACAAATGCTGTTAGTTGCTATTTACAGACCGATCTCTTTAGTGAAGCTAATTACGTTGCTTGTCTTACTGGCCTCAAATTGGAAATGTAGGTCAAGATTTGAGTAATTGACTTGTTCTCTTGCAAGGAATTGCTTGCAAGCTTTTTTCTCTGGACATATGCAACACACAGAAGGCAGAGTTGACCCTTTATAGGCATCAGTGCCTACAAGCGAGACAGGCATCAGAACAGGGAGTTAAAGAAATACTAATACCTTCAAAAGCAATTTATTTTAAGTGTTCCTGACTGAAGTCCAACCAGCTTACTGGCCATATAAATTGTGAGCTGCTTTGGGTCTGAAAACTCAGAGCCAGAAATTAAGAGAGGTGCTGGGAGCTTGGGATTCTTCAGCTTGGATCATGGTGGCAGGCCAGACCATCCAAATCTGAAGCGGGTCACATTCTGCTGCTCAGAAGTCTTAACTACCTTAGTGAATACTTATGTAAAAACAGATAAAAATAAGTTTTATCTAGAAGGAAACAAGTATTTTCTTTCCATTTACAGTAGCTAGGAGCAAACCTGCACAATCTGTTTTAGCACACTATGCAGTTTTCTCAGGTTACTCTAAAATGGCTTTCTTTCCAATTTAAAAGAACACAAACTAATAATTTTGAAGGAGAAATGCTCCCAGAGCAACACATTCTTGGCTCAGTACAGGGGCTCACAGTTGTCTTTGTATCATAAGCTGCATATTTTCTGCATGGGTGTGGAAATGTAAGTCAGGTATTTACCAGCTCTAGCATACTGGTGTGCACTGGTACTTGCCTACCTACAGGCCACGTCGGATGAATTCAAGATGCAATTTTCTGTCTCTTTGGCCCGACCAGCGTAACACGGCACAGGGATCCGTTAGTGCAAGATTAAACACTGTGAACTTGTCTACCTCACATCAGGAAGGTGCAGATGCCTACTAATAGAAGGGATCATTTTAAACATATGTTTTTCTGTCAAAAGTACAAAAATACCCAGGCTACTAACACATTTTTGTTTTTATTTTTAAAACTGGCTCTAGCTGAACTAGTGCAATGTCCATACCTGAACAAACCCCAAGGGATGCTGGAAGCAGGCATACAGGGCAAACGGGTGTGAGCGTTTCTTTGAATATTTCATTTTATTTTTATTCCTTCAGCACTTTTCAGGAATAACTCCGAAAGCTACAATACCTATAGATTTCTAAGCTGTATCACTCTTTCTAATTTTGCACAGCCTAATTACAAGAGATCATCAATAAAACTTTCCCAAAGTTTCAAGTTGCTTTTTAGCAGTTTTTGCTTGCGATGCAGCTGTGCCCTGCCTGGACTTTTTATCTTTATTAATGAAAAAGAAATCTCTGGGCAGAGAGGTACACAACTTTTCAAGACAAGCTAGGCTGAGACTTCCACTTTTGCTTACAAGACCAGCTTAAATGAATAATTAATGGATAATTAATGCTTTCTTCAGCTCACTTGGGTTTCCAATAAGACAGATCAATGGCCTATTAAACATTCCATTTACCCAGAGTAACAAGTATGGACATCTGGGAAGTCTGGATTACTTTATTTCTTCCTTAAGGAAAGAAACAGAAAAACAACAAAACCTCAGTTTTCTGAGGAATTTTCTTACACTAATCTTGCTTTGTGCTAATCTCACTCCATAGACTTATCAGCATAATTTGTGTCATCCCTTGTGAATCATGCCATGTTGATTTCATTACATTTAGCAACTTCACTATATTGATGTAAATTCAAAGCAACTCCACCAGCTTGAGAGTGCTCATTTCTGTATTTTACCAAAACATCTCCATATAATCCCAGATTTCCAAAGAAAAAGCAACAATTAAAAAAGGAGATAGAAGAGACCGTTAACAACCCCATGTTCATGACAAGCCTGAAGTACTTTCTGAACAAAATTAGGGAATTGATTTTCTGTGCAAAGTTTAAATCTGCCGTGTCAGTGCTGCTTTATGCAGAGCAGATCATTGTGCAAAGGTTTAATAGCAATTAAACATCTTGCTGCCTCAGCCAGAAAAAGAACCTCAGCACCAAGTCCTTCTGAAATGGAAATTACAGAAGAGTAACAATTGTTGAATTAAAGAAAACAAGACAAATAAATACTGCGGCCTCCCTTTCTGATGATTCTCTCCCTGAGCTTGACCTGAGCGCAGAGCTGTTGGGAAACCAGACGAGCTAAGTGACTCTGAGCTGCAGATTCTGCTGGCAAGACTCCACGGCTCTGCTGCAAGCCACAAAATACTTCGGCTTTTTATTGGAAGTCAGAAAGAAGCTTCTGGGAAACGCCTTGCTATGAGCATGCTGCAAAGCCGAGGTTACAGCAAAATATGCTGGCTTCACTTCTGCTCTCAACCGAAGCAAAAAGCAGCTTCGTCTAAATTTAAACATGAAGAGGATATGGGCTAGTGTTGTCTAAAAGGTGACTTTTTTAGTTTTCACATTTGCATGCCTACCTTCGCAGATAAATGCGGAGTTATGCTCAGTCATTCTGACCGTGTTGTAGCAGCTGGGACTTTTCACTTCCTGCTAGGATATACAATTTTTATGACTTCTGGCTCCGCAGCCTCTGGGCTGCGCAACACTGAGAACATCCTGCACCCAGAGCAGCGCAGGTGAGGGGACCTTCAGGATTTCACAGCTGTGCCCTTCATATCTTACGAGTGGCCTAATACAGACAGCAAGCTCAGAAATGCTAACTGTGGCAAAAGCTGCTCCGGGAGGAAAGGCACCACAGAGGCACGTTCAAGAGGCAGGCCTGTCATACCACCTACTCCCTGTGCTCTCGTAGTGAAGACAAGAGGCCAGCACAGAGGAGCCTTGAGGAGCTACTGAAATACCTGTTAAAAACAAGGGTGACAAATACAGTATCGTTTTGCTTCTCTGCAGATCCTGGTCTTGAATCTTAAGTCTGAGAACCCCATCAGCTGAGGTGACCAAATACTGACCAAGACTGAAAGCAACCCCAGAGCTGCCAGGAGCAGACAGAGAAGGCACTGCAGTCGCTAGCTGCAAGCACGGGACAGGGATCGTGGGGAACTGCGGGACACCACGGCAGGAGGCACTCCCTGCAGAGACAGCAGCGAGCTGCGTGCCCACACACATAGGAAAAAGCCTAAGGCAAAATCCTAGACTGCAGCTTGCTTACACTGTTGCCATTCAAATTGTACCTAGAGAATCATATTTTAAAACTGTCTTCCTGGAAATTTGTCTTAAAGCTTTTCTACCAGTCTACATATAACCAGAAAAGCTACCTTTAAAGGGGGAAAAACATCTTAAACTCCTATTTGCCATATTTTTAGATGCTTTCTGGCATTTTCCACAGAAGTATTATTTTCCTATTCCAATTAGCCTGCTACTGAAAACAGAGAAGACCTAAGAAAAACTGACGCTTTACCTCTGTATCCTGTTATCACCATAACATTTGCTTCCTCAGCCACAGTTTATCAGCTAGAACAAAATACACCAAAGGTATCTATCCTCAAAATAGCATCTCATGGCCAGCCGTGGGCCTGACTACAACACAGTAATGAACAGATGACTCTCTCTTCACCCCCTGCACCCCTCAGCTTGGCAGGTAACAACTAAAGCTTTTTCACAACACACTATGCAGAAAGTAAGACACCAAATCACAGCACTTGTCCAGCCTAGAAATAGGTTGCATTGCTAACCTGAGAGATTCTTTAAAAGCCAAAATAAGCTATAATGGCATTAATGAGTGGAACTAGTTAACTAGGATGAGAGGCTGGGAGAATTCACAAGTACAACAGTTGAGAAAACATTCTAAGTAAAAATATCAAACTCGTAATTTACATGAAAATAGCATGTGAAGATTTTCTTACCAGAAACCACTTTTTAAAAAGACAAAACATACCATTTTAAAATAAGAAAGTTGGTATTTAGGTACTTCCCTAAATATTCATAAGTATGCAAACTGCATAGGTAGAGCTGATGCCACCCAAAGAATGAAATAGAAGATTTACAGACAAATGCCAGTAATGTCCTAGAACATTAACAACTGCAACTTGGAATCAAAGAGAGAACAGTCCACTGCTACTTAAAAACAAAAAATTGAAAGTTCATGCCCCACACATGCATACGTATAAAAACAGTGAAAGTATCACTGATACCGTTCTCGATATGAAAGCATCGGAGCCTGTGTGACATTCTCTAAGCCAGCTGTAGTACTGCCTTCATTTGCTGGGCAACAATAAATTTCACCTCCTCTGTCCACATGTGTTTGCCTTGGTCACTTGCCTCAAGTTTGCAACAGTGAACACAGAGCAGGTTTTCTAGCATGGTCTATACTGCAGAAACAAAGAGACTTGACAAAATCATTCTGCTTCTATTTGTTACATTATAGCATATATGACAACCCATGTTTAAGAAAAATTAATCCTTTCCCAGAGTAGCTAATGAACAGCTTGTTATTTATGATCAAGTGCTGTTTTAAGCTCAAAAAAGAAAAAGCAGTAGGCAGTTTTAAACCCATTTTCAGTAATGAAAAGGCACTAATCTTACAATGAACAATGCAGCAAGCTAAGACTTGCTGTGAAACACGATGTTGAAACAAATGTTGACTAAGCTAAGCCAGTCTTTGAATTAAAAATTACATTATTCAACATGATTGTTAACAGATGGGTTACTGGATAGGTAGTTAGCAAAGCAAAGGGCAGAAGCATTAAGTGATTATACTCAGCCATATTTCTGTATCAGTACAGAGTAATTTTTCACAAAAATAGATCATGATACAAATTGTATGATAAAGAGATAGTGAACCCAGACTGCCTAATCTAATGTTCTGAGAATACCTTTATTTTTTTATCTTCCTCACTTCAGCAAAAGTTCTCTGCATTTGCTCATACAACCAACTTACTAAAGGACAGAACTTGAAGATAATCAATTCACCCTTCAAATCTCCTTACCAAAGGGTTGGAGGATCACAGTAAGCATATGTTTCTCACATCTAACATCTGCAAGTTCATAACACAGCAACTGTATTGGCCTGGAAAGTGGTTAAATAATTTTGTTCTGTATATGCCTTCAACACATTGTACACAAAAAGATCGAGCCATCTCAAAAATGTCTTTTTTTTTCTTCCTCTAACATAGGATGGGGTAATTAGAAATTCAAGAGCTCCTCAGAGTACTCTGAGCAACTATCTCATATACATCATTTGATGTCTGCACCAAAATTTTACTCGAAACAATTAATAAATAGAAGTGTCAAATCATTCACTGCAAGTCCTCAAGGATCCTCAAGGCTGCACAAAGCAAATTGCTGAAGTTAGCAGAAAAAGCAATGGCTTTTCCCAAACAGCAGGGAAATTCCATCTTACTGATGAACAGCGTTTACCTGTGACAGCACTCAAACATCAAACAGGCCTCTGAGCTAGCTTAATGCAATCTACTTATAGATTTTAGGGGACCCCTGCATAGGGACCTACCATTACTGCAGTCTGATGTTTGAAAGAAAAAGGGGGAAAAGCCTGCACAGAAATAGGGCTGTCACAAAGACCTTTCAAAACAAAATCTGTAGTAAAGTGTCCCTCAGTTACCACCAGCAATCTTCCCACCACAGGTTTCCTACGAGGCCCTTTGCAGAGACCTGTGCTCAGCCATCATTCCTCTGGTTAGCACTTGAGGTGGTGGGTAGAAAGCAGGCTCTGAAATCCATCAATGCTGCTTCAAGGTGTCTTCAGAAAAAAAACAAACACACACTTTGAATAAACTAGTCATTTATTGACTCTTGTTTGATGTAGCAGTAATAAAAGATAACCCTCATTGTTCTGTAAGGCTGTGTTTCTACTTTAATTACTTCTTTAATGTGGTATTATTTTAAGATCCTAAACTAACACCAAGTTCCACAATTCTGCCATGTAGATTATATTAACATCTGTGACATCAACCTGGTGCTAACAGCGCTGGGAATTAGGGAATGAATTAGCGAGCTACCCTGGTGACACTGTTTACAGAACCATGCCTATTAGGCTCTTGTACAGCAGAAATTCAGCAACATTTTCACTTCTGAACAGGCATTACTTTGTTCGACCCTTATGCTAGCACTTGCTCCTCAGTTTGCAGCTTTGAGAAGATTCCTCTGCTTTCCAGCTTCTGTTTTCCTGTCAATATATAATTTGAAACAGCAAATAACATATGTCCCTATGCTATACAAGGCATATATCATTTCTGGGTGTATAGTACTTTATGATTAGCCCATATGAAAGCTAGCATTATTTCTCTCACTGTCACCTCCTACACAACAGTGCAGCTAACTTACACCACAAAAATCATTGCCATTAATGAAATACATGACTTTGCTGCAAACGGAGTCCAACTTTGAGACAACACCAAAGCACTTACTTAGCTTTAAATCCCAGTGATTCAATTAGACTCACAGAGATACTTTGCTGAACAGAATAAGCTTAAGACAAAGCCTAAGTGTTCTTCTCAGCCAGATCCCCAGTGAGCCTGAAAGCTATCCAGGCTCAGCGAAGGCAAGGATTAATCATCCTTTTGGGGATACCGACTGTTCTCTAGGTGGAAACCCATGTTTGTTACAAATAATCCTTTTTAAATTACTTATGGATTGCCCCCAGAAACAACAAAATCCTGTTCTCTGGTTTGTCCCACCCAAAGGACGCAGCACATTTTGATTAATGGAACTTGGTGTTTTCCCCCACTACGCACTCATTTATCACAAAAAGGACCGATTCTCCTATGGTGGCAGGCCCAATTACCATCCTATCCCAACCTACAAGGTCTTTCCTACCACACGAGGACACTCAGGGGGAGGCCCTACTCAGAAAGGCCCACGGGCTGTGGTGGAGTCCCGGCGGAGTGCCAGGGTACGACCAAAGGGGCACCCAAAGGCCAAGAGCTCACCTGGCCCTGGGGCTCCCTCGCCTCGCCAAAGGCACTGTGTGGGGCCTGGGGACAGGAGGCCTGGAAGCGGGAAGGAGAGAAGCCAAGGTGTGTTTGTCTACACGTGGGTTTGTTTGCTCTTATTTTTCAATAGCAGAATCGGTAATTAGAAGTTTGTTAATTGGCAACAAATTAAACTGATCGAAACTCCCCAACTCAAAACTGATTTGTGGGCCGTTGGCTCTCCCTTTATCTCTTCTTGAAGGAGGAATGGTTTAACTGCCTCCACCGCTACCTGAACCATGAACTCTGTGTTCTCAGAGTTAATGACTAAAGCCACGAAGCCCTCCCCTCCACCAGCATCAACGGCAAAAGTTCTCCCACTTCTCAGTACGAAATAGCTGCCACTGGATCTTCAGGGACTGCCTGCTGCAGGCAGCTGGGACGTGAGGAATGCATGGAATGGCGCTGCAGCCATGGGGCCTGGTGGGACTGCATGGCCTGACTCGGGACTTGAATATTAATGCCCCGGTGTGAACTAAGTGCTATTAAAAAATACGCAAAAACTGCAGCATACACGCAGTGCCTGAACTGGCATCTCTTTGGTTATTTTTGTTTCCCTCAGTATCAGTGCTGCACACCAGAACTGCAACTTGAAATCGAGTATTCGAAACAAATTTGGAAAGAGAAAGTAGAGAAAAAGAAACACCATAAGTTTGCCAACAAAAACATAATTCTTTTACAATCATTTTGTCTTAAAAAGCAATAAGATGTTTATAAGATATTTCACATACCATTGGATTTTTGTTTCAAGTGGTAGTAGTTAAAATCCAAGACTAATATTTCTTTGTGATAGCTGTGAAAAGCAAAAGAAACTCTCTGCTCCAAAGGCCCCTAATACAAATAATCAAGGCAGACAAGAGGAATGTTCTTATCCTTATTTTACAGATCACCTAACAAAGCAGGAGATCAAGTTACTTCCCCAGGGTCACCTTAAGAGTCTAACACAGAACCATTCTGTAGTTTAGTACCTTAACCACACAAGGTATCTTTTTTTAATACCTAATACCACACACATTTATAAAATGCCTTTTTTGTGGCTTGTACAGAAGTCAGCACACTGACTTCATCAAAACAAAACCCCAAATGCCCAGCCCCAAAAGCAAACTGTCAGGCACAAGCAAATTTAACAAAGTCGACCAAAGCAAAGAGACAAGGAAACTCCCCAATCCTCCCCCAACGAAGTGCGAATGCATAATTTTGTCAAGTGATTCAACAGTAACAAACCTGGAGACTTTCCCAGGTCACCTGGGGATAAAAGTTCCCAAGCCGTGAGTTACATCAAGACTGTTTATCATTAACATCCACAACAGAGAGAGAGTGTCAGAACCCAGATCCCACTGTTCAACGTTTTATTCCTTCACACTGGCAATAAATGTTGAGACTGCAAATAAGCAGAGCACTGGTGAGAGCGTTTCACACCAAAAACACCTTGACATTAACATGCAGGTAACATTTTGTATGCTCTTCGAGTACAGCCCCAGATAAAGCAGTCCAATTTACTTCAAGGGAAAAAGGCAGAAGAAAAGCTGCTTTGGAGACTCACGGCTTTTGGGAATAGGTGAATGGAAGAGAAGGCAAGACTGGAGCCACTGCAAGCACAAAACGTCCTCTTGGTCATAACCTTAAGGGATATCAGCATCATGATTTATCAACAGTATGAAAAAAACAACACAGAACTAAATCTCTCTGCAAGGCTTAACTAGACCAGAAGCCAAATTATCCAGGAAACGCTAACATTTTGCTGAACTATGTTGTCTGTCTTGTTTACTGGGAAAGCCATTACCAATCGAATATCCACAGAGGCATCTGTGAGAACAGGGAAACACGATGGGGCTTACTGCAGCCTGGCACCCAGTAGGTGCCAGCACCAAACCTGCAAGAGAAGCAGTGTGCAAAGAACAGAAATCATGAAGCATCTGCACCTGCTTACCCAACCCTAAAAGTTTTCAGCCTTTCCTCTTTTCTCCTCCTATCCTTCCAAGCATAGAGGAGTCTGGCACAAATAGATACTACTCCACTTCCATGGGTTTGGCCATGTACAACCCAGTCCAACTCATCAGACAAAGGGCCGATTCCCACCACACTTTCACAGACTGGCAGGTGAATGCCAGGCCGTCAGCAGTTGGTCAGGAATCAAGAACCAGGGCTAAATCCTCAGTTGTGGTGAACTAACCGAGGTAAAAAACGAAGCTCTAACAACGTAGGTTAACCAGCAACGTGGCTTGCAGGCTCGAAACTCAGACAACAACCTCAACATAGAAAAACTGAGAACGTAGATATGTTAGTACGGGCTTTGCAGAAGACAGCTAATAACAAGAAACACATATGTAAACTTTCTGCTGCAGGATTTATAGACAGCAAGTCGTCTTTAGACACAATGCTGTGACAATAATTTTATCTGAGTAACTAGATAATAAAAGCTTGTAATTGGAAAGAGACAGGTACATGATGAGAGACACAAAAATGTGGTATCAGTCAAACACAATTTAGGAAGAGCCATTTGGTGTCAGCAGAGAACACCCTGGCCTCAGGATTTTATTTTGTTTGTACGTGAATTGACCAGGCAGACACTCCACAATCTGAACATAATGAAGCATGCTAATTCGCTAAAAACTGTTACTAACTATTTTGCACTTCGGTGAATTGGAATCACAGTTTTTCTAGTGGAAACCAGCCTCTCCTGTGCTTAGTTAACATGTTTACCAACTGGCACCAGGCTGAAGGCATTTTCAGCTTGTTAAAAACAATTCCGGCAGTGGCTGGGAGGGAGGGGACCAGCTGTCCTACACAGGCCTGAAACAAAGCCTGAAATTCTGGGGAAAGCAAAATAAAGTGCGAGGAGAGAACACAGAAAATAAACGAAACAAGAAGCCAGCCAACACACTTTTGTTGGAGAAATTATTTGAAAAGAGTAAGGCAGAAAATATGAAAAAAAAATACTGAACAGTTTTATCCTTTCTCATTCTGCAGCCATGATGTATGAAATATTAGTAATGGTATCACAAAATTAAAGGCAGCATTTAGCTCTTTTGTCTAAGATCTGTGTGAACAGAAGCCAAATTTTATATCCAACATCAATATTAATAGCTATTGTAAATAATTCATCACGCTTGGTGGGGAGGGGAAAAGGAAGCAATTTAAATACAAGTCCTTTTCCTATTTTCAACAGTTTATTGTCAACTTTTCCCATTATTCTAGCATATTGTCTCCCTCGCTTTTTTGTTTGTTTGTTTTTTAATGAAAATGATGGGCTTGTTTTAACTTCCTTACAGGTAAGTGACAACTTTCATGCTGTAAATTGAATTTACAGACAACCCCTAAGGTACAGCCCCACGCAGCATGGGGTGTCTAACTAACTGCACATCAACTGGGTGGGGAGCAGAAACGTAGCAAAGGATGAAAACTGCACTGCTAAAACTGCTATACATATTTAATGTGCATTTCAAGAAAATTAACAGCCTAATTTCAAAATGCATCTTAGAAAACAAGTGACAATTATGATAAGCTGAATGACAATATGCCTTTCTGAAAAGATGGGAGGCATAGCTGATGCAAATGATAGAGTCCCTGAAACTTACAGCTGCAAGGATTTGGGATGAAACTGCTTCTTAAACCATCCCTGGTATGGCTTACTGATACTGGTAGCAGGTCAACAGTTCACAGCCACAACATTTTAAAAACAATCCTGTAAATCTTAAGTAATGGATCTCAAATTGGCTAAATATCCCATACGATTTATGCCGGACCAGTATATTTCATCAACAAAAGTTATCAGGAGACAGTTTACGGCCACAACTCTCTGTAAATATCAGATACACTGCAGCAGACTATTGAGAGTTTGTCCTGCTCGCGCCAATGTAAAACCCAATGAGAGTAAATTCACTCAATTTGTTTCATTTATAGCATTAAATCACTGTGTGGGTGTTCAGAGTTGAAAAACTATTCACTCTCACTCAACACGACTGCTTTTTATTTCTGCTTACCTAGTTTGAATTTATCCCACATTAGCTTTTACAGAGCCCTCAGGAAACTAAAGAGAACAGATCCTCCCTCTTCAAAAAACAGGGACTAAACTCTGTATCTGTGGTAACGTAATGCTCCAAAACCGCATCCATCCCACTGCTCAAATACAATTCAGATGTAGTTTGCATCTTTATAATGCAATAAATGATGCAGACTGCTACTACTGTGAAGAAAGACTCCACAACCATTCCTGAATTCTTTGACTAGTTAATGCTCCGGTAGGAGGCTTAACACGTTACTTATAGGCAATTGAAATGCATCTCATTTACTGCTGCAAAATTCAAACATTATACAAAACTCCCATATAAGCCACTTCTTCATTGAAAGGCAAAACATGACCTTGTCAAGTCCAGGCTTGCTGAATGTGTTTATCTTAAGAAGTAAGCTACTGCTTTGGTGGTCAAAGCTCCCTGAATTGTAGCTAACACAGATTTAAAAAAAAAAAAAAAAGCAAACTTGAATTAAATCACGTGGAAACAACAGATACATGCACACTCAGAAGGAACTCAGCTGTGCAAACACCTTATGTTAGGCGTGTTCAAGATTCTGCCCTTAATAAAACAGGTACAAATCATCAAAGCACTCCACTGCAGCTTTTAGCACGTCACATCTACAGAAAGGCAAAAAGCAGCTGTCAATGAAGACACAATTTTAAATGTGAAGGTTTGAACCTCAGGTAATTAGGTCTTTTCAGTTCCAGTCTATCAATAAACATAATTACCTTTTTCTTTCACCATGGCAAACAAATTTTCTTCGTAGTGGAAGCAGCAAGAATTAGCTGAAGGAATTTAAACACAACCTCTTTTCCAGCAGTGTTTGGCTGAAGTGGATTAAATAAAAATAAAAATAATAAAAAAAAAGGCAGCTTATTCCAGACAGTTATCTTCCTCAGCCAGATCTCCCACAAAATCTGATACGGTCCTATTGCTCGTCGTGTCTCTTTTCTTCTTGTGCCTCTTCTTGCACCGTGGTCTCTTCCTCCGGCTCGTACCCTGTGTGCAGACTCTGCCCCTTGTGCCGAAGCACCCAGCTACAGCTGCTGCTGTGTAACAAATGCCGAATTCCCCGGCCCCGGCTCCCAGCCACTGACACCACCTTGCATTCCTCTGCCCTCGCAGAACAGAGCTGGCAACGCAGTCTGCTCCCGAATGACTGGCAAAAGACTGAGTGAGATGTGGGAGAAAAGAGGAGAAACGTTCAAACGCACACGACACTGGATATTTATGAATTCCTTATTTTATTTACTCAAACTGAGCCAGGATGAGATGGGGAAATACAAGATGAACACATACAAATGCTGAGGCAGGCTGCAGCACAGTGGCTTTTCTCTGCTGAGCACTCTTTATTCACCCCTGGTTTTGCTTTAAAACCGTTACCAAACATCAACTACCAGACCATAAAATACGCTAAGACACAGCCTCTCAGTGTCCTCTGACCACAGCACAGAACAGAGCAGCATATATAAGCTCTGCAAACTTGGAATACTGACTCTACTCGCTACCTGAGATAACAATAAAAATAATAAAAATCAGATCTGCAGCCACTCAGTGGGCAACTGGGTTTAGAAGCACAGCCAGGGAGTGCCCCAGACAGAATCCACGGCGTGAGTCAGGTAGGCAGTGCGCTCCGAGACACCGAGGGCTGGGAGCTCCATCCCTCTTCCACAATTCCGGTAGAGATGCTGGCCACAGGCAGCCAGGGAACCGAGCAGGAAGAGAGCCGCATACCGACAGCAGCACTGCTCGGGTGAATGTCACCCTCCAACATGCCTCTGACACCACTGGTGAATCTGGACAGCAAACCGACCTTCCAGTTTGGGGTTTTCCAGGCACTGGAAAAACACGCTGCCTGAGAAGGACTGGACAGTAGGCTGATGTTAAAAAACAAACAGAAAACAAACAGGCCCTTTATAATATTGCCAGGTCTCATCGCCTTACAGCAAGATTCAGAATATTTCTCTTTTCTTTTAAATGATAACACCTCAGAGTCAGGTACGAATCAAAGCCTGACTTTCATAAGCACAATTTTATTCCCAGTAATGGAAAAAAGCTTAGAAATATGATTATTCAAAAGCCTGAATGCTCATTAAAATCACTTAACATGTGGTATTTTGGATACATATATATGCTGCCAGTATCAAGTAGCAATACTCCTGTATTTATAGGCCACTTTTTCCTTGTTTATAGATAACTTTATTCCTCATTGTAGCCAGCTACCAGTGATTTTGCCAACACAAACCTACCCCATCATGCCTTTGATTGGTCACTAAATTTTAGTATCTGTGTTTTAGAGGTGGAGAAACTGACAAAGGAAAATGAACTGACTTGCCAAGGACAGAGGTGACCTCAGCAAGAGAGAGCTGGACTGAATACAAAGCTATTCTGGGCTAGAGTCTGGGCAGATTCACTGGGCTGCAGCTTCGTTGGCCTCAGCTCAGTGCCGTACCTGCGCTAGGTAACACGACGGAGGTGCCATTACACTCACACAGCAGCCTAAAGCAAGCTCTGTGTTCAGCCCAGAGCCAGAGGCACCTCTATATTTTGGGAACTGGAACTCACACCTCCACAAGGGAATCCCCTCTCAATGCCACTATGTGTAGGGAGGGAAAAATTGATATAAAGAAACAAACTGTAGGCATCAGCCAGACAGAGCACCAGATGGCTGATGCATGCTGGAAAATCAGAGCATACATCCATCATCAAAAATATTTTCAGTAAATAAATTCTCAGTGTTTTGCATAAATGCCACCCAGAAGAACAGAAAGAAATGAAATAAACCAGTCCACTTCACCCAAAATACCTCTTATTCAATGACATTCTTTAATAAATAACTATATAAATTAGGAAGAGAGACTGACAGAGATTCAGGCACGTGCATGGGAAAAAAGTATTCTCTAGCAAACCTGGCTGGCTTTCTATTGTTAGCAGCCTGATGTGTAAGAGCAGCGCAGCCCAGGCAGTCTGACATTCTTGCTTCTCTGACTCAGTGTGCTGCTATTAATAGCAGCTCAGCCCCAGCCCCACCAACCTGGGGCGTTGCACGCTGTGTCACGCTTCTGACACCCTGGAGACGCTCAGGTTGTAACTCAGCCTGCCTGTGTTCTTTCCCAAGCCGTATTTTGTAAACAGTTCGGGGCCAGCAGCCTGCAAGGGGCACAGCTGACCTTCATTCATAACTGTTGGATCTGATGTGCGAGCAGCCCGTGCTCTGCACGCATGGGTACCGTTAACTCTTTCCTTCTGACACCCTCCAAAGGCGTGCGATGATTATCACTCATTTGTTTTGTTCCAGCAGCTGCTGACACAGAAGCTGACTGCTGGTATCTGAACTTTCTGTTCTCTGAGTTCATTACCTCCGTTTTTCACATATGCTAGAGATTAGCACTGCCATATCTCATCTCGCCCGTGGCTGAATAGAAGCTTTTCCTCGCATCGCTCAGCCATCGAAAGCTGCAGGGTTAGACTGCAGCATGCACACAGAAATAAATTTGAAAATACGGACTGCAGTATATTAGGCTGGGGATTTTAGGAGTCAAATGTAATTTACTCCAGCATAAGAAGATATAGAGATCAGCTGTTGGTATTGTAAATAAAATCTTTTTAAACTGGGGTGATTTCTTGTTTTAATCTCATTGTTTCAAGCCTGAAGACAAAAAATTTACCTTGTTGTACAATTCAGAATCTACTCATATATGCTAAACTGGGAGAAAAGACTAATAGTTAGCAAGTCTAGAAACAAAACCTTGGTACTCATTGCTGTTTAGGGGTGCATATTCTAAAAGAAAGAAAAAAAATCCTTTACGTAACCTTTTGCACTGTACAACTTTAATAGAGAGTCACCCTTGAATGCAGCCAGGATGTAAGATTCACAAAGAGCACACTATAACTACACAGTGTAATTATGTTACTGTTAATTCACGGTGAAAAATACCCTGTGCAGTCAGCAAAAGGCATGGGAGTCATACTGAGACCACTCCACAAAGGGAAAGGGTTAACCAGCTTGGTTTGCTTTTTCTTGTACGGCGATAATGTTGAAAAATCCATGTTGAGATACTAAGCAGTTTAGCCATGACTTAAGGATTTGTTATTCTCATTTTAAAAGTTGGCTTTCAGATTTTTATCTTGCTCTCATTCTTCACAGATGAGACCACGGATTGTGAGTATCAGTACACAGTTTATATAAAACTCCTTCAAGACTGACTGAAATCTCTTGTTCATCCAACAGTGATGGAAAATGCCTGCTAGAAAACACAAAGGGAAAGTGGAGAAGTTGTACTAATAAATAACATCCAGGAAAATATCCTCTACTTAATGTCCTTTTGCTTCCAGCAAAAAACCTGGCACAAACAGTTTTGACAAGAAAGCCTGCCACAAGCTTCCACTGCTTAACTGCTGCACAACCTCAGTCAATTTTAAGAGTCACCACTTCTGTAAAGTGTTGATCAGGGAATTTTGCAAAACGCTCATTTCTCCAAGAAGGAAATCCCCCTCCCTCATGCTCTTAAGGAACAGGAGGCCTGCTCTAGTTGTTATCCTGACTTAACCATGCCTGTTCAGAAGAAAAACTAATGATGTCAACAAGGGATTTGTTGCAACTCTGCAGTGGTCCCAGTGCCCTGATGCTGAAGCACACGGTTTCCAGTTTCAGCATTCTCCAGCCATACAGTTAAGTATTTTCCTGGCTTCTTTTCCTCTTGAACATACCCCAGTCCAGCAGTCTATTCCTCTGATGTGTTGTCCTCAGACACTTGGACAACTGACACATTTTCCATCCTTTGAAAACGGCACAAACAGTGATGGTTATTAAGGACTAGAGCACAACAGAAGGCAGACAACTGACTCATGCAAAGCTGATGATTTCAGTTTTTTCAGATGCCACTGGGCAGAACTCAGCCTGTACCTGAAAAAGCTGTCCCCCACACAGGTCTGAACAGCTGGGTGTTCGTTCCCAGGTGTTTGACTGCTCTTGCACGCGTTGCTCTTTCACCTCTCCAGGTTCTTACAGTACCCTCAGCCAACCAATCCGTCTTCTGAAGCCAGCAGGTGAGTTGCAGAAGTCTCTTCATGGCAGTTATTCATTCTGTAGCCTTTCCATACTCCCCACACAGCTTTACCTCCACGAGTTCATACAGCAGCTTGTGCAATGGCCGTAGGCTGCCAGCCTCTCCTCACCCATCTCCTCAGCAGGACGCTGACGAGCTCTGAAGGCCCCACAGACTGACCTCCCCCCAAGCCCCTCTGGGCTCCCTAACACAACTTTGCACAGTCGAGGGGAGCACCCACTAGAGAGGAATGTGCTTTCTAAGGACATATCGCTGTCCCACTATCCTACATGCTAGGATAATCACAGTAGCCTTACTCTTATCAGACTGATCTGCAGGCAAATAATGCCCGATGGCCTTGGGTCCTATTTGCAGCACCTATGTCGTGCTACTTTGAATACAAGCACCCTGTATTACTGCTCTTTACAATAACATGCAATCATTCTTTTGCAGAAAATGAAATTAAAATTTACCAAATGCATCATCTGATTCAGCAAAATACATAGAGTAGTTTATTCTGATCTGCTAGGATGTGAGGGCTTACTGCTTTTTAAATAGAAACATTTCATATTCTTAAAAGACAGATTCCTCAGGAATGAAACATTGACAGATTTTGATCTATTAAGTGGTCTGGATTTCTTAAAACAAAATTTGATTTTATGAGGTACTTCCAAGCTAGATTTTCTTAGCAGGTTGTTATTCTGCATAGCGGTAATAGCAGCCTACAAAAAATAAAGATAAAACAGTATAATGGTAATGCTTAATTTACTGTGAAACAAAACAAGGAAACGGGGACGCTCGTCTTCGCTCTAAACATTCAGAAACCTCTAACGCGCAAGCTTATGTAAAAAGCACCTGAAACCTCCAGATCATCTTATCTTTAGAAACATATAAGAAAAGACGGTTACATTATACTTCTTCGCAGTGGCTCCAAAAATATACAAAGCTCACTGTTGGGTAGTCTTCTCACTGTAGGTATGTACAACATTTACCTCTGAACAGCAATTACATTATTGATATAACAAGCAGCTTCCAAACTACTTATGTTACTGTTAATCCTTAGAAAGGAGATCATACTTTATGAACACCTGTGTGAACTTATCCTCTATGCACACATTTGACACTGAACTGAGATACAGTACGTAAAAATGCCTAGCGACAGTGGTTTACGCTCAGTATTTTTATTAGAAGCTTACCTTACAAAATCACTGCAATTCACCTGCTTCAAACTGAATTAGCCCAGCCAATTCACAATCACAACCAGTAGTGCTGCAGATAAAAATAAGCACATGCTGTCAGTAACCATCTGACGATTACTGACGAACACTGCAAATAACTTGCACAAAGGCAGGAATCCCAGACAGGGAAGAGTATATGCAAGTGTCATGTTTTACTGTACATGCCTAAGGTTAAGGAGATTTGATATTGATAAACCACTTCAGAATTGGATTAACTTCGCAGAATAACCTCTACAGCTTGTCTTGGGAGTTTGGGGCTCAGTGAAATCAGCAGGAAGGCAGTAAAGACTCTCTAGTCTAAAGAATTTCTCCACAAGAGGCCCGTGAAACAACAGATCGAAGCAGCTTCCCACCAATCAGTTAATTTGCAGAGCAAAGCAGCAAGTTTTGTTTTTCAGTTGTGAGAGATGTGACAGAGCATCTCACTGAGCATTAACCTTTAGCGCATGCCTCAACAATACAACACACAGCAACGCAGACGACAGTGCAAGTCCACAATCCCTGAGGATGAGGCAACTCGTTGTGGACACTGGATATACACCACCCTTACACTTCAACTGGACTAATTGTTTTTTACTGTGCCAGATGACAAATTTCTTCTGTTCTGATTTCACATAAACTATAAATAGGACTCTAAAAAAGGCATCTGATCTGTCCTGCAAATATACTTCACTCTCAACAGTTACTTCCCAGTCCTGAGTCCTTTCAAATGAACCACAGAGGCCCTCAAACAAAAGATAAAAATATGGTATCTGAATAGATGCAACTTGGCTACAAAGTGTAATATTAATATATTCAAACAAACTTTTTACAATGAACAGATCTTTCATCACCTCACTCCAGCTTCTGGAACTTTTCCATTAGTGGCTCTCCATCTCCTACCTCCTAGCAAGGGAAGTCACTTGCTTCAATATGTAGAAACTTACAGATTTGAAACTTTCCTTCAAATTATTTGTTGCCATTTCAACAGTATTTAGGAGACACAGATCAAACTGATATTCAAAATAGAGTAGGCAAAACTGATTCCAATACCTGCTCCAACTGGAATTTTTAAACAGAACTACAAAAGCTATTTTGCTGCTGTTGCTCGGTAAAAAGGTTTGCTCACTGTTAGTTTACATCAAACATTACTGTTAGTTTACATCAAACTGGATGGCTCATTGCCTCCACTCCAAAGGAGAGTCACATATTTTAAAGGAGAGCTTGCCATCCTAAAAATATACAAACAGCTGTAATCACAAGCTCCCATTCTAACATTATCTTCTTATTTCCCTCACAGCTTCACCTTGTCAGCATCTAGGATTGTGAACACATTTGAGACTAACAACACCTTTACTATGTATGAGCAACATGCCCAGTATGGCAGGGCCCTCATCCATGGAAAACACTGGGGTGGAGAATGCTCCTGCTGTTTCCTTCCTGCCCTTGTTGTTCCATTACCTATCTCCCCTTTCACTGAAAAAAGCCCACAGAGGTCTATCAAACATTTATCATCGTCCCAAACTAAAGACACTTCCAAGGTCCTGGTGTACAACAGCCTGCTCAGTGATGCCCCCACCTCTGCACGTAACGGAGGAGAAGGAGCCAACAGCAGGTGGCATTCATCCTCTCCTCAACCACGGACATACGGAGTGGACGAAGCCACACACCAAGCTTCCCTCTCCTCTTCTACTCCCTCTGTGCCCCAATGTCAAAATCTGAGGGAGCGAAGACAGCCATCTCTGATTCCCCTCTCTCTGCCCTGCAGTCCTTCCCACTATTTTTCCTTTTGGAAAAGGAGCTCAGACCCAAGGCATAGCTCTCAGAGGAAAAGAAAACAGCACTTCCTACACCTCTCTCCTCCATCCCAGTGCCACCAGCATTGTACCCACCAGCAGAGCCAGCCTAGGTCACCAGCAAGAGGCTGCGGCAGCCCCGAGCCCCTCGGAGCAGGGCAGCGGGCAGCTCGGCCACCTCAGGTAGGCCTCAGCAGCCATCCCGCTCCTGCCCTGCCCAGGAAGGGGACTGCACTTCTCTCTCAGCTGTTTGATTAAAATAACAAGATTATACAACTGCAAGGGACAGACACGGGAGAGGAAGTTTTGATCAGATACAGAACAAAAGCAGGGCTCCCTGTAAACAGTGGGGGATGTGTGGCCACGACATGCTCCTCCCTGCCACAGCTGCCTGCACCCATCAGCGTAACGGAGTTACAAAGCAAAGAAGATCCTTGCTTAAATTCCTCTCAATAATCTTTATGCTAATAAATTTTTCATTATTTCTTTCTACTCAAAGCTGACTTAGCTGATTTTTTCTTGCTAGTATCTAGTAACGGTAGGAACTGTGATTTTGTTGTTATTTATCGGATAACAGATAATGAAGAATTTAGGCAGAGAGCAGCGAGCCCTACAGAGGTGAATGCAGTTGCCCTAAACCATGTTGCGTTAATGCAGGTTAATGCTAAACCACCAATGTACCACTAAGCAAATTAGCTTGGATTGATCTTGAACACTTGCAGTGACTTGGCCCACAGCAAATGGAAAACTGAAACTGGAAACCAAGGGTTCAGAAGACATTAAATGTTCAAATACTTTAAATAAAAATGGCACAGCAAATAAATAGGAGTAGATACAGCATACAGGCAGAGGACAAAGAACTGGTTCTAATTAATTACCTTTTCTTTTTCTTTTTTCCCTCTTTTAACGAAGCTAACTGTGCACATTTACATAACCAAAGACTTCTAGGGCCTGTCACAGGGAGTTTCATCTATATTTCTTACTCCAACATGAAACCAGTACTCAGGTATTTTCACAAGCAAATTTATCCCTAGTAGGATAAATACTGAAGCAACTGCATCAGGTAAACTTAGCCTGCTGCTGCCCCTCGCTGTGACTCTGGTAGTGCCACAGGTGAGAACATCTGCCTGTGTTTAGCGGGTGAGCAATGAAAAGCAACCCCATGCTGGTAAAGCTGATGAACTAAGCAACCGTATCTTCAACACCTGCAACCACTGCAAGATTAAAAGCCAATAACACTGTCACTGTGGCAAAGGGCAGAGTAGCAAGCAGCTTCTGTAACAGGAGTGACCAAGAGAGTACTTTCACCTGTGAGAGCTGTGCACAAGCCCTTGCTATTTAACATCAGGCATTGTGCAGCAAGGACAAAAGCAAGATTCTCACTCAGTGATGGCAATTGTTAGAATGACTCTGCAAGTGCAGGTGCCAAGGGGACAGCAGCTTAGCTGTGCTTGGCTGAGCTTCACCAGGCACACCTGACCCTTCACGCCTACCCCCAGCTGTGCACTGGTAGCACAAGGGGTTTACAACCAATTTCAAGAGGTGCTGAAAAACACCTGGAAGAGAGAGGCTGCTCCCAGGATGAGAGCCCAACCTTGATGACATGCTTGGTCCATGAAGCACACTGCAATATGTCTATGAATCTCTACCATAACACTGCAAAGCTATCCCCAGAAGAACAGGAATTCAAGGAGGAAGAAACACAGCTTCCCACAAACCTGAATTAAATCAAGACACTAGGATCATATGGTTCTTAAAAACAAAGAGAAAAAAAACAATATATCAGTGCACTCAGCCAGGTCCTTAACTGACAGTGATCTGTAATCACCGAAACAGAGACTCAGAAGAGACTCAAGAGATTACATAGCCATGTGCTAGGTAGGCTCAAGCACCTTGATCCTTTGTGACGCTCATAAAAATCTGCAAAACGTTTGCACAACATGCTTTGGCAAATTGTTCCTCCACTTCTCTGCCTTTGCATCTAGAAAGTTAGTTATACAGTTATGCAAAGGAGGTCTTCTCTGCTGCAAATGCAGCTAATCTCATTCTGTGCTTCTCAGTACAATGCAGAACATCTCCATTTGACAACCCTTTCCATACGTGAAGATTGACTAAATCCCTCACTTATCTTCACTCTTCTAGACTGAGCCAACCTAATTCTATTAATCTTTCCCTGTAAGTCGTCTTACCTAAATTTTTTATTCTCGCTGTCTTCTACTAGTTTTCCTCCGGTTTATCAGTATCTTTCCCAAAATAAGATGTTCAAACACAGAGGCAGTATGTGTGGCCTCTTCTGTAGCAGAACAGAGAGCAATTATCTCCCTTGATGTACACATCTCCTGCTATCATATCCCAGAATAATAGATTTTTTTTTTGCAGTAGTATCATTTAGCTGATTTATATTTATATTGTGATAAATATAGTTATCCTCCATATGCTTTTCTGTAGTAGTGTTAGTTATTTTCCATATCTTACCTATACAAGTCCAACACCTTAGACTTGTATTCACTGAAGATCAACTGCATGACTTCAAACCACCTAGCTGACTTACAGGGACCATTTGGAATTCAGACATCCTGCAGGAGAATGACACAATGCTCATAAACTTAGATTACCACAGAAACTTTGAAGGCATGCTCTATATTCCATCAGCTTTATAAACCAGGGAGCTTTTATAAACGGGGAGTGAGACCAGGAGAAATCGATCACTTGAAGGAATCTATTTGAAAAGCTATCAAATAGCAGAACCACCTTATCTGAAGCACACAACCAGTCTGTACAGCACGTCTCAGCATCTAAAGGAGGAGTACTGGCTACAATGCCAACAGAACCTGGATTCTTCTCTCTAATCACCGCTTGCCACTCTCAACATTGCTTAGCTTTGGACACTTTACAAACTCATCCAGCACCATTAAAATCCTATGACCATAGGTCATATTAAGTACGCACACTGTGGGGAGCTCCTATGAGCACCATCAGCACATTACAAACAGACCTTTTCCCCACACCCTCATTTTTCACAGGATCTCATGCTGTATAAATTTTCCTTCATCCATCCAACCAGCTCCCCGGCTCACCACTGATCTGTCTTCATGCGCTCTGGACTTCCCCCACGCCCTTTTCATCCTCTCAAATTCCTTCTGTCTTCCTTTCCATCTAACTGATCCAACACAAGCAGCCGTTCTCACAAGCACCGCTTTGAATTAAGACTGTTACATAAACAGGTACTGAACTCATGCAGGAGGTCGGTTAGATAATGTGGTATATGTCTTCTTTCCCTCAGGTGTACACCACCGCCGCATCAAACAGCATTCAGGTTGGAGGAAGAGAGGAGGGCTGCACAGGGAATCACATCCATGTGACAGATGACAGCATCTCAGGCAAGAAGGAACATCACACAGCTCCGAGCCAATTTTCTCTTTCAGATTCCTCTTCTCTTTTGCAACGAGCTTTCAACTTTTGCTAGTCCTTAATATCAGACATTTTTCCACAGCCTCCTTTGTATGGGAGCCTGGCCTCCAGAGACACCTAGCCATGTGCTTAAACAGGCTGGGCTAACACAGGTTTGGTGACAGCAAACCACCCAGCTGGCAATTCCTCCCGTGGGAAGCAGTCCCTTACCACCTTCCCTGGAATCGGGAGCGAAGGCTGCTCAGCAGGCTTTGCGAGCCAAATGAAGCCAAGAACCCCCATCCTGCAGTCACCTTGCAGTGATTCAAAATGTCTTTTGAAGTCTTTTTTTCTTCTTCTAAAAAAAAATCTTCCATTTTTAGAATACAGTTAACTGTCTACATCACACCACTCTCTAACCTGAGATGAGATGCTCCAACATTCCCCTTATGAAACCAATGGAGTTCCATGCCGAGTGCTAAGTAAAAGCATGGCACAGGTTAAATCCCTGAGACTCCAAAGACCCACTTCCTGGACACTAAATAGCTCTGCACTTGTTGAGAAGATTCCTGGCCCTCCAAAAACCTAAGAATAGGGCCTTTCCAGAAGGCTATAATTCCACTTATGAGCAGCAAGCAAAACATGAGATGAGTCTCCAAATGCCTTGGATGGGGGTAATTTCTAATCTCTGTTTGTAAAGCCAAATACAGACAGCAACCTGTCTTTCAGGAGCATACATAAGCTGCTAAATCCTGTAGTACTTGAGGCAGCGTAATCCCCAAGGAGGCACATGGCCTAAGGGATGGACGCATGCATTTTCTGTCTTAAAGTCGCATACAGTTTTTACCACCAGGCCTTTTTCAGTAACCATTTCACTACTTTTCTTCTAAAGAGCTGGGATTCTGGCTCGTTACAGTACTGCAGTTTAAGCAGAGCTGAGACACCAGGCACCTTGCAGCTTTTCAGCTAGCGTTATCCACCCAACTGGAAAGCAGGGCCGTAACACTCATCCTATTGAATACCAGCACCCAAATTGTAGGATGATAAAATAATGCTAATCATTTACTTAATAATTATTAAGGAACTGCTTATTATTAGTGCTTAATAATGCTTTGTGATTGCTGATAACTGAGTGAAGAACTGCATAAATGCAAATTTCTAGAGAGATTCAAGTCCCACGTGAATCAGAAGAAAATTGCAAAAAGGTGGCTGCCAGTCTGCTACAAATGCAAAGCATTTCTTTGGAGTCCCACATGGACTGATCACATAGCCAGTCACTGTTCATTCAGTTTTCTACTTTAAATTGTGCTTTGTGCAAATGCAGAAAATATCCGTCAAAGTTCTCTCTAGAACACCAGATGGAAATGTAGGGGTGGCAAGGCAGAATGACACCTGCTTTTTCAGGGTCACAGCCATATTACATATTTACCTCATGTTCTAGCATTATCTTAATTAAAATTTTAGTTTTAACAGAATTGGTCGCTCAGAAGCAGTAACTACACAAAAGAACATATGTTTTTTGCAGTGCTACTATTACACTGCGAAGTTCATTGAGTACAGAGCTAACTAGCTAAAAAACTACTTGCACAGAATAGAAAATTATCTGGCACTGATGAAATATCAAACCTGAAAGCAAATATTGGAAAAATACCCGCCTACCATATACAGTCACTCAATATTAATATTTTTAGGATCTAAGCAGAGTGACAAGTATGTAGTAGTTCCCTCGATCTGCTAAGGACAGGCAGAATTCAAGCATGTAGGAAGTCTGAGGTATCAAAACCAAGGTCCATAATGCAAGTCCTAGAAGAGAAATTTTGTATTTATCTGCAAGCTTCAGATTAACAATTTCATAGCCAGTTTCATAGATTGGCATTTCCAGAAAATTTTTATTTTTTAATTCTTGATGGGCTGGAACAAATGAGTTAAGCTCATGAATTCAAAACATAATGTCCCCTCCCACTTCCCCACAATGAATAGCTCCATCGAGGAATAAACCAGTGTTCAATATCAATGCAAATAAATAAATAAATACATAAAAATTAAGGACTGCTGGGAGGAACAGACAGCATTTTTATGACTCCATACATACATCCACATTATGCTGCATCCTGAATACTGTGTGCAGTTCTATTCCCCATGTTTTCAAGGGTTATAGTAGAACTAGAAAAATAAAGGGAAGAAGGATAATAAAATGCATGGATAGGCTCCTGCACAACGAGCATCTAAATAAACTATGACTGTTTATCTTGGAAAATAGGTACCTGGGTAAGAGATACAACAGAGGTCTAAAACTCACAAGTGACAAGGTGAACAGGGGAAGACTTTTAATAATCTCTTCCAATTCAAAAACTAGGCAGCTCCAAATTAAACTACTTGGCAATAGGTTTTAAAACAAAAACAAATACAGTTCCATAAAACCCTTAGGAAAACAGTGGAACACACCACCACAGGATGCTGTGGTTTTGCAAGGTATTTTTATAGCTTGAGTACTTCTGCAGATTAAAGCTTTCTTTTTCCCAAAATGATCACAGGGAGAGATGCACCTATATTCATCTTTTGACTATTCAGATTCTAGGTTTGGGTTTTTTTTAATTCTTGTTCCCTCCTGTCAGTCACTAAAAATATTTCTGCACACCTGAGCACACCTGGTGTCATAAAGCATAAAGCATCTTGCTGTTACACAAAATAATAAGCTAGCTGTAAAGCAATTCAGTCTATTCGGTGAACAAAAAACCCATGATCTGATGCCAGCCTTCACTTACCCAGATCCTCAGGACCGTCAAACAACCGCTCACATAAGTAGTAGTCATCTGGATTCAAGTAGGGCAGTTGCTTCAGTATGCTCTGCTTCGGAATGAGATACAAGAGCTCTGCAATATCCCCATCCTCAATAATGGACATCCTTTTGACTGAATTTCTGAATTTCACCTTTTCCAGCACCAATTCTTTACTGTTACTTGATCCACACAGCTTTCCAAAGCTGTTTAAGATGGGGAAGGACGGCATTTCTATGAGGATGGAGCTACGGAAAGCAACCTGTAGTGCGTGTACTGTCTACTACTGTCCTTACCGATCCTTCTCTTTTTCTCTTATCCAGCAAAGGAGATTAAGGAAGATATATTTTTAGTGATTATCGTCAAGAGATTATGACAGTATGCTTGATCAGGTGACTGCCATCTAAAACTATTGCAATCAGTTGCAACTCATTCCAGGGAATGCAAAAAGCTGCAGCAAAACCATAAAGAGTATTTGAAAATCAGATTAATATTCAGGACAAGAGAAAGAATTTATCTGAGGTATGTAAGAGGATTAGTTTGAAAACAAAACAAAAAAAATTGCTCTGTTAGAAATCTTATTATGGAGGAATCATCATCGTAAGCTACAAATGCATATCTGTGCATTTAATCTACCAAGCCCCTGTTCCATGCCAGGCCTGTATGTGTGCCAGGGAGAAAAGGTTTGAGTAAAGCACGCTTGTCCTCCTCCTTGAGGAATATACAAAGGCTGGCTAACTTTACTGTGTAAGTAGATTTCCTTGGAGAAATCCTTTCTGCAGCTTTCACTGCCTATTACAAACAAAAGCACTTAAGCTTTCCCCTAACTACTGAAGACTGGTTCGCTGGGGCTCTCTTCCTCTCCACTTTCCTGTATGGCTGACAGGAGAAGCTTTGCAGACACGGTGCCAACTCCTCCTGCTTCGCTTACAAGAGGTATTTACATTAATCCAATTCCAGTGACTTGCTAATCTAACCATCTAATGAATATTTCTCCCTGGGTAAAGGCAGAGTTAATCATCAACTGGGCACTGGAAAGTCACAGGAAATCCCAAAGCAAAATAGAAAAAAAGAACTGAAACAGCATTCATAGTCTGAAACGGGGAGTTACAGGTAGACCTTAACACTCAGAAGCTGTATATAGCTGCAAAATGGCCTGGTGCAATTAACACACTGCTTCTAGTGTGGCTTTTGCTAAATTACAAGGTGAAATAAAAACATCAAAATAATAAGCTTATTGAGCACAGTGAGAAATTGTCATTTAACTCTTCCCTCAAAACCCAAACAGAGTTCAAGTACTATCTGATTGGGACAGGCTTTGAAGAGAAGACTGCTTTATTTACTGTTTTAAAGAGAACATGCCATCTCACAAACCCAGTCTTTTATCATCTATTATTACAGTTTTCCTTTCCTGTGAGGTCATTTGCTTTTTATTTTTACATAGCAGGACTTTTATGTTATCTTGAAAACAAGCCCGAAATCACGGCTCCCTTTAAGCAGCCATTCCCCGGGGTTTTATAACCAACCATGGACAGAGCCAGTACAAATCAACACCGCTGCACTCCTTTTTATGGGGTCATGCTAATGTGTCTTTGAGGAGGACGGGGCTCAATAAATACAGCAATTAGAGTTCTGTCTTACAGCATCTCCTATCAGATCAGAGATCTCAGCAAACTGTTTTCAAGTATTACCCCCAGGAAATGAAGCTTGTCAGCTGTTTTTCGGTCTCTCCCAGATTTCACAATTTACTGGCCTGCACACCATGGCCAGCCAGGGGAAGAGGCAGATCTCCCGAAATAACAACAGCTTCCATCGCTCGAGCTGAAGGTGGATCGCCGCTCTGTGCTCACGCAGCGGGATGACTCAGAGGAGACGGCTGGGCGCTCTCTAACATGTGCATCTCTCAGCTCAGATACCAGTTATTGCTGAATAATCTGAGAAAGATGTTGACAGGCCACAGAAATCTGACAACAGTGGTGACAATTACCCAACCTGACCAACACTTCCAGGTGGGCTCTGCCCTTCAGGTAGAGCACACAACACCCTGACATCAAATCAGCTGCCCAAGTCAATCCTCCGAAGGCAGAAAGGTGAGCTCTGCAGTGAGCTCTCCAGCTTCCCAGCTGTATGTCCCTACACAGGCGTTACACCTGCTAATGCACAACATACTGGTACAACCTGCTGTGTAGTAGTGATCAGAAGAAAGTGCAGTCTTTTCTCACATAATCACACGACATAAAAGCTATACAAAGCCTCCTCTGACTCCTTTAACCACTTGAGATTGGTCCCTGCACATTTACCTCTTACATGACTACAGAAGAGCTGCAAGCAGGGGACACAGGGGCAGGGGCAGGATGAAGGCACAAGAGGCTGAACCCTCTGTTACCCACGCAGGGACCTGCTCCTGCACCTGGTAGCACGACTTCTGAGGGCAGAGCAACTCCAGGGTCAGCTTGAGAGGCAGAGAGACCAGTGTCCTTTTTCTGCAGCATCTCCACCCCAGAAGCAGTCCGCCTGTGCCTGCTGTAGAAGGCTCCAGTGCTAGTTTGAACAGGGAATCACAACCTGGTCTCCTTCTGACGCTGAGACTCACAGGATTATCAGAAAGGTCATGAGTACAGTTCAGCAAGCATTTTGTGACCTTAGTGTGTCACCATAGAAACATTCAGCTTCTTAATTTTTGCAAATTGAGGTTACCTTTCTCCGAGGGGCTACTCTAACGATGCCCCTTTCCAGCCCTGGCTATTGGTGTCTGTGTCTGATGACTGCAAATCTCGAAGACCATACAGTAGCTGCTGCTGCTAATGCAAAGCAATATGATTTTTTGTCAGTGTTTTTTAAGCACAGGGTATACCTTTAAGAGCCTCCACCCTGTTAATACATAATATAAGGGGACAACAAGTAGAAATGAGCAAAACAAGCCTAAGAAGCATCAGAGTGGCTTTCTGAGAGCTGGCTCAGTGGGTCAGGTCCCCATGCCCCAGGTCTGAGAAAACCTCCTACACCACCCTGTAACCCAGCGTTATTGGTAACAGGCTTAGCTTCAGCCAGAATCAAAAAGACAGTGCCAATCTCCTACCACTGGAACGGTAAAGCACTTGATTAGATGGAGGAGATTGATTTCTAATACCCTTGCTGAAGAGAAACAAAAGAGGCAGGAAGCACAAGGGCACAACCCCGTCCGTACGTTTCTTGAAACCAGTTCTCAGGAACCCAACCCAGAAACAACACTGAGGAAATTTCCTCAGCACCTGCCAAGTATCAAAATGTTTTTAAACCACTGCCAATCTGAAGCTGTGCCTCCTCTGAGCGTTCAGCACTGGGGGCTCGAGTCTTCCTGGGCTTTACAGAGCACAGCTGCAGGTGCAGTCGCTTTTCAGGCTGACGGATTTCACCAGGGACTGAATATGAGACAGAAGTTAGGCAAACTAGTTACTTTAAATGTCTGATCTCACTACTACATAAATATTTTAATTATAGCATTTCCATCCATCTCAAGGCCATTTCCTATTCAATCCTGTCTGAATTTCCCGAACAAGCAGTCCCAGATTATATAAATAACTATGTATGTCTCATGTACAACCAGGAATAGATTACTAACGCTACTCAAACAGAAGTAACAGCAAAATTTGACTGCAATCAATAAATAAATCGCACAACAGAATAGCAGGCACCTGCTATGTTATTTTGCTGAATAATAGCAAAAAGTAGACAACAGCTTTAATTGCTTCTGTCAACAGACTTAAACTTCCTGCACATACATTTCAGTGTGATGTTATTCTTGTTTTTGAAAAAAATAGTCAACCATCCTAAATTCAGCAAAACCTACTTCCAAAGGAAAAAAAAAAAAAAAAACAGAAAACAAAACCAAATTTTCCTTTTCTCTCCTCATGCCACTTCAGAGTGTAACACATTTATCGTACAGATAGATAGCCACAACTATTGTTTCATGCATCTGACCAGGACAACAGAATTATCTTCTCCGACATCAGAATTCTCATACAGACTGAGAATAAAAGAAAAAAAAAAGAGAAAAAAAAGAAAGAAAAAAGCCCTCACATAGATGAAAAATGAGCAAGGACTACATCCATTTATACCAAGAAATATAATTATCCAAGCAATTTAAAAACAAAACAAAAAAAAAAACCAAAACACTAAAACAGCAAGAGAGAGCAAAAAAAGTCATTCTAAAATTCAAGTTCCCACAAATAGGGAATCAAAAGCTTACTAATTACTGTAAAATGACTCCATGCACGCAGCTTTTCACTTCTGACACACACCATTTACTTACTGAAGACGCAGTAAGTGACGTACAAAACACTCAGCTATTTACTGCAAGCTTGATGAAAGAGTTCATCGATATAATGGAGAGCAAAAAATCCACATGCATATCTTTAGTTTCTTTACCTAAATGTCCAAAACAGGCAGTCATCTTCTGGGCATACTGACACAAGCCATTCTCGCTGTAGGACTCCTCACCGAGGACCTGTTCACTCATTGCTTTTGAAGGAGTCGCCTCTCTCGACGAAGTCGAACAACTACTGCTTGCTTGAGACTGATAAGACTACAGAGCTTCCTCTTCCAGTTTATCTCCATTAATAATTCAGGCCCCATATAAAATTTGCTGAGCTCTAAAAACCAGCAGCGCAGAGCTACTTTGTGGCTTTTGAAGTAATCATGTCCTTAAAAAGTATCTCAGGTTATTATAGTCCAATAGGTTACAGCCATTATTTTAAATTACAACAGAATCCATGCTCTTGCTGCACAATGGAAAATATTATTGGGATTGTGTTCTGGTCAGTAAGACACATAAAACATCCCCCCAGCTCAGACCCAGAAACAGAATTACCCCCAGTACTGACACACTCCAGCAAACAGACACGAACACTGTTGTAAGGCATTTCTCGTGTCACGCATCCCCTCCTCAATGCTATATATTTTCTGGGGACTAAAAACAGTAAAAAGAGCCCAGGCACTAACACCACCTTATTTTCTGGCATTTTCTAGCACTGTGTATTGCAAAAGAATTAAGGCACTGCAGCCAGGAGCAGCAGAGCACTTTGCCAGCTCAGCCACCGAAGCACGAAGCCAGTCTCATCTCACCGCTACCTTCGCTTACCTAACATGAGCAAGCAAATGAGAAACCAAAAACTTGTAAAGTATCACAGAACAAGCTCACAATCCTTGTTGTTTCCACCAGCAAGTATGGGGAAGTGGGTTCAACTCAACAATAAAGCAAATGGTCAAAACCTGGGAAGAAAATCAAACCGAACTGACTCAGCAGTCCTCCTCTGGGCCCACTGCAGTGGCAGGCCTCACACACCTGTCTCTGCTTTGCTCTTCAGAGACCATAGCACAGTGAAATCAGACTAACTAGAAGAGCATGCAAACTACAGATCACCCAATTAATGATAGTGACTGAGCTAAATATTTGCAGAATGTCTTTTGCAATCCCCTCTGGACTCAGAGGATGATTACAAGTGAAGAACAGTTGGGCCTCCAACAACTCTGCTCCTTGCACCCCACACTTGTCTCCTCTCTGTTATAGCCTCCGCACTAAGACCACACCCACTCATGAAAACATATTTAGTAAAGATCATATAATGACCGCTGATGTCCATATTAAGCACTGCTACTACTTTACTTAACAAAACACTTTAAAAAGAGATCTGTGCTAGCATATCTTGATGCAAATTTTACGACAGATCAAAAAGCCTAGTTACTCAATATTACTTCACCAATTTCCTGTCTATAAAAGCATAAAGAACTGAGGAGCATTGCTATTTTTCATTATGGTACAGGCTATGAAGAATCCATATAGATATAACTTTTACTATCCATAGGTCCCTACCAAGTTAATTCCTTGGTTTCAACTGAAAGAGTCAGATAAGCTACACCACCATCTACAACAGAAGGAACATAAAGATCACAGAGACACAGGGCAGCTCCATACTGGCAAAAAGAGCAGAGTGGCTGACTGAAAAGAGCTCTCTCAGGTTAAAGTGACATCAAAGATAAAATGATTTGTATTACAACTCAACTGAGCAACCCAGTTAAGCCCTAGTCTCCCATACAGGCTTACTGAGCTGCTAAATCAGGATTTGATCTTCACCATTATTATAACGGACATTTAACAAAATAATTTGCCAAGTTTTATCCAAAACACCTGTTTTTGCAGCACACACGCATGCAAAATACAGTACCGAAGAACTGTTATGAAGTCTATGAATGTCTATGTCAAAGGATAGAAGTGAGTCTAAAGACTGAATAGGATGAAGCTGTGGTTGTACCATCTTCCACTGCACCAAACATGGACTTTCTGAAAGCCCATCTGAGGATTTCTTTCCAAGGTGGCGCACTGCAAACTGGATCACAGGTCTATGTAGTAACAACAAGACTTGCATGCACAAACTATTTTGTTTAACTCAGAAATAAGAAAGGAATTGAATTTACTGATTTTTTTTTTTGGTGTTCATTGCAAAACATATATAAAATGTTGCTTTGCCCTGTATTTCTTCTGTGCAATTTGCAAGCAAGAAAAAAATATAAAAGAAAACACTACTACAGTTCTGCCTCGGACTTAACTAAGACCACATGGTGACAATTTCCTTTCCCAACTGATGACATTTGCAAAATCTTTCAGCTGAATTAAAGCATTGTGCTCAGCTTCCTGTTATCAACTATGTATGATAACTTTCATGGCACATGAGCCTTAAATAACAAAAGACCAGCTTTGCAGTGCATTGTAAAGCTGAACAGGCAGCATAACAAGCTCTTGGGAAAGCTTTCCCCTTTGCTGTACATTCAGAAACTGCATCTGACTCACTTCCCTAAACTCCAGAGTCCATCAAGTTTATCCACCAGTGAAGCAATGCATGTTAAGATAACACACACAAAAATATCAAAACAATATGCTTGAGATTAAATCCAATCACTCTCTTTCTTGGACAACAAAGGAGAGCGACAACAGCCATTCTCTATCGTGCAATTAGCTGAGCTGAAATAGTACACACACAAAAAATCAATCAGCATATGAACTATTTACATGATGTTAGGGGCAAAAATAACATCAGTTAGCAAAGCACTGTCTACTGCCTATGGCAGCTTTAAAACATCCCTTTCAAGCATCAGGTATCGGTCGCTGTCAGGGGCTGGATATACATCCACTGGAAATGAAAGAATAGTTCAAATCAATTTCTTAACTACCTGATTTCTATATTGGATGATCCATTTTCATTAAGAATATTGCAAATAAATGAACATAATTTGTTCCTAAAAAGCATCTCTAAGCTTATCTAAAAGTAAGAAAGAAATCTCTTTGTCAAACTTCCTAATTCACTAATTTAAAGCAAAATACCTAATCTTTCTACATTGCAGTTCCAGGTAAAACAAAACAAAACAAAACTTTCCTTGTAATTCACCAATTTACCACTTAAAACACCTTAAAAATCCACTAAAAGGTTTGTCAAATGATTTTTCCATCTTCTGCAGAAAGCTAGTGTTTGTGGAGGTTACCATTTTCATTACAAAAATGATATCTCCTCCTCGGTTCAAATCTAAAGCAGAAGCAGGCAACTAAATTTCCCAGTCCGTGATACAAAATCACTGGCACTCTGCTTGCTAGAGAAGTGCACTGGTAATAGGGTTAAGACAAAAAGCATTGTTCAACCAAAGGCTATTTACCTTACCTTATCAATTCAAATGTGCATTTCAGACTAGTCATGGGGAAAAAAAATAAAAAAATCTACATCCTTGACTATTTTCAGACATAAAATGTCAGTGTGTGCATTAATGGATCAGTCTATTGTATTATTTCAAGATGAGGTGGCTCAGCATTATATTTCCTGGCAGCACAATTAAAACTAATCTATTGATCTATAATGCCAAGAACAGTGCAACACATATTCTTATAGCAAAAGCTATCCTTTTTACTTAAAGGTGGAAGAAAACAACAGCTGTAATTGCTGACAACTGATGCCATTTTGTAGGCAGGATATGGTCAGAGCTATATGAAATACAAATATAAGAACTACTGCACCCTCAAGACTGTATAATTGAACAACTGACTCGGCAACACAATTCAAGTGCTTGCCTATCTGCAACCTTATAAATAATCCTACGGCTTTCCTGGGGCCATGCAGTATGCTTTAAGTTAAAGAGACACCTAAGCCACTCTAGGGAATAATTAGCAAAAAGGATTGTCCTGGCAGAAGCTGGCACACCTTCAGATATTTAATAGAAATTATTTTTTTCCTAGTCCTCAACAGTGTTAGGTATTTTTTATATAAACAGATACTAGAGATGCAAATAAGCAGTGTGGAAAAACATTAAAATTTTTTGATTTTCTTCTACTTACTTGTGGTCATTACTTTGTAACAGTTCAGCCTGTAGTAGCCTGTGAAGAACCACTTAAAGAACCACAATCAAAAAAAAAAAAAAAAAAAAAAAGCTTTATTATATTAGCTACAGGCCCCAAGAGCTAGAGATGGTTCACTAAAATAGCACCCCATTGTGTTTCATATTCATTTTGCTTTTTCAGACAACCACAAAGGTAGCATCAAATGAGCCAAGATATGCAAGAAAAATGGAATTCCGTTAATCAGACATTTTTTCTTCACTTTGCCTTTCTAGAACTTTGATAATTTCTTCCAGCTGAGAGGAGAAACTCTGTAACACTCTCTTCACAATGTAGACTTCATACTACCTGAGACAGAAATAAATTGGGAAGGGAAGAGATCAAAGTTGAAAGCTTGGTTTTCTTTCAGTCCTCGTATTTATTTCTTGTACCTTTTTTAAGTGTGATGTGCTATAAGCATGACATCAAAGAAAGCAGCACTCCTCTTGTTATGTACTAAAATAAACTGGATCTTATTGCACTGTCTCTTCTGACAAGTCACACAATTACAGGAATATACACAGCAACTTCACTCAAATGCTGAACAGAGAAATTATATTAGAAGAAAAAGTCCTCTAGGTCACTGTAGAACCTCCTGAATATCTTAGCTGAAAATTTCCCTTTCTCTCCCAATGGTGGATCTTCCATTGCAGATGCAGAACCAGCACACGTGATGGCACGAAGCATGAAGCATTTCTGTTGGTGCATCAAACCCTCAGGCTCCCCAGCACCACGGCTGTTCTCGGAGCCTAACTGCAGGGTAACTTGCAGTCCTCCTGCCCTCAGCTCCAGCAAAGCACTAGAAGAGACTCCATCTTTCTGCTAGAAGGCCTAATTTAGGTACCTAACAGAAGCTGGTAAAATTTTTGGTAACGCCTGTCAAAAACAAAACTAAGAATAGGAGGCTACCTTTCAATACAGTGGAAAGTATGGCACTGCTGGAGGATGCCAGAAATGACATCAGATCAGTTCATCCACTGCCAACATTCCTGCTAAAAGCAGCTTTAAATATGCTGTGTTGGCTAATCTTTGCTTTGTAATTAAATAAATCCCACAGCACCGCTGAACCCTTCCTCTCATGGTCAGCACTATCGTCTGGTTGACGAATCAGCTGTGCACACATGCACAAGTGATCAAGAGCCCCGTTAAAACCTGAGACGTGTCAGTTAAGCAAAACGATGCTCTGCCAGCCGCTTGCTTCTCGCAGGGACCGTGTTCTGCACCAGTACAGACAAAACACTGGTGGGGCTGACAAAAGACTTGGGATTTAGTTCAATTCATTCGTGACATGAAATGACGTGTAACATAAAATGTAACCACTCATATTTAGCGAACTGAGGTTTTGGTCCTCCTGGGTATCCCATGGCCTCAAATTGCTTTTTTTTGTTTTGTTTTGTTTTGTTTTGTTTTTGTTTGTTTTGTTTTGTTTTCTTGATATTTAAGGGGAACCTTTACTTGAATAAGGTTTGTAACCTGGCACCAACAGAAAACGCAACAGCCACAGAAACATACTACACTTCTAAAGCCGACAGGACACGAAAATGGAGAAACACATCCTTGATGTGAAGACAGATACAGCTTGTTTGTGCTTTACCAGTGCCACTCAGCACAGAACAGGCCTTATCTTGTTGTATTTCCCTGACATGTACAATGTGGTGCAGCTCTGCCCATTAAACGCTATGAGAGTTATTCAAAGATAGTACTGCATCAGGAGTCTTGATACTGCAGTGGAAGTGCAGGGCATTTGACATCTAGCCAGCCTAAAATTTTGGAATAGGAGATAGGAAAGAAGGTCTTACAATATCGGGAAAACCATACTAGTGGTAGTATAAACTACAGGAATTGTGAATGAGTCAACTGGAACAGCTACAAAGAATCTGAGATCATGATGTTGATAAATTGATTGATATTTACCGTACTATATTCACAACAATGATTTAGACCAGTATTTCTTCAGCAGTAAGTTCTTGACTTATCCTGCCATTCTTTGACCATAAGCCATCTATTGAGGGTGTTTGCTTTTGCCAGTCAAGGTCACGTATGTCTTGGGCTACTAGAAAAAAAGCTGCTGTTCCAGCAGGTGAAGTTTAATCAAATGTTTGTGTTGTTTGTTTTTTTTTTTTTGTTTTTAAATTAAACTTTAACTAAAACACAATTTAAAGTCAAGATGGCCCTTCCCATCTTTGGGAACAACCTGTTGCTGCATTCTTAGTCATCATCACAGTTTCTCTGTCCTTTCTGGTACTTACACTACGTTAAACGCTGCATCTAGACAGTTACTCCATGATGGGAGGTCCAATTCTTCAGTTCATGCAGAGTTCAACCAATTATTGCAAGGGCATATTAGGGTTTTTCTGTTTGTTTTGGTGGGTGGTTTTTTTTTGTTTTAGGTGTAGACACTCCCTTAGTGTATCACACAGATTAATTTATGTTGATATTATCACTCTGAAACTTGTTTAAGGCACAGATTTAACACTGACACAGATCTATGACAAAAAAATCCCTTTTCCACATACCAGTCGTCAAGATCAACATCATCATTCCTTCTGGTATTTAAACTCTACGTAGTCAATTATTTGGTAGGAGTTTTGCCCTGGTATCTTTTAGAAATAGTTCTGCAGCTGAGAATAACAAGAAAACAACAACAACAACAAAAGAAAGCAGGCATGCCAGCCAACCTGCCAGGCTGTGCTAATGAAAACTGATTGATGAAGTACTTCTAGCAGCACTGAGCAATATTTTCAGATGAATCAGTTAAAGCAGGTGCTGACCACCACAGGATTTCGTAGTAGAGACCTTATGCTATAAACATATGTTTATAACATACGTTTTCTGACTGAAACTAGTTGGCAGCTTCCAGTTATTTCCTTTTTAACTATGAATGAATTACAAGATAAACCATTATTTTGTAGTGGTTTTCTTTCATATTGTTCATGTGGGTTTTTTGCCTCCACAGTTATGCTTTCTTTAGAATCCAAACCTTCCCAGTACTTTTCCTAGATTCAATTAATTGATTATGAAGAAGTCAAAAATTTCAGTTCTCCAGCTGCTTGCTGGATTACCATCAGAATAAGGTCAGGCCTTGCAACTCAGAAGACATCTGACAAAGAATTGGTGGGTCAGTTTTCTAGAATGGGAAAGCTAGCACATGAAACTGGTTAAAAACAGGGGTAAAACAAAACAGTGTCTTCATTACTCATTTTACTGAAATGACAAACACATATCTCAAAAACTATCTCTCTGTGTATAAGATCTCAAAAGCGCTAGACTCCCAAATTCCTCCTAATGCTAGGGAAGAGAAAGTACAAATACCTCAAGTATAAAGGAGAAGCCATCAATTCTTCCCTCCTGCACTTTATCAGTGCGGCAGTCAGAAGTTTATCTACTAGGACCTCAACAGTGAGAACAGATTTCCAAATCCACACAAGAGATCGTCTGCGCCAGCCAAAGCAGGCAGAGATATAAGCAAGACTTCCCCTACCCTCTGTACATCTGTTCAGGAAGTGCAGAAGCAGATACTCAGTCTAACCTCACTAGAATGAATCCCCACCAGATTTGGACAGATGCTCTTTTCATCAGCACGTTCATGTAATGATATGGCAGTTTCCCACATCACAGCAACACAGAAATAGCTGATTTTAACCTTGTACTTCTGTGAAGATTAATTTATGTTCTTGCAATCAGCCAAAACAGAATTTAAAAATAAAATAGTAAAGAAATAAGGAGGGGAAAAAAGTAATTTTGCACACGTCATTCACCACACACCGAGAGATGCAACAGAAATAGAACTGTTCTATCTAGTTCCACATTAGGTGAAGTGTTTGGCCTACAAAGAATAATTAGCAATGGAATATTTTGTTGTTGTTGTTGCTGTTATAAAAAAAGTAGAATTTGGGCTATTTTTTTTTTTTAAGGTAAAGTGATACTTTTCATAAAGAGATATACAGAGTTCTCTAATATGCATACCTGTACATTTTTTAAGCTCCATAAAGATAGATGATGTCTGTGTGAGACATTATTTTTAGATGACAAATATTGGATTAGACAATGCAAAGAGAAAATATGATTTTACTTTTGCCAGCTGTAACCCCTGAAGTCAAATGGGGTCCTGGGAGGTTTGTTTATCTGTCCAAGCGTAAGAGAGTAAGCAACTACCCACGCTTGAGCTACTAAGAAAGCTAAGTATGTCTTTTTATAAGCATGTGTCTTCCCTCATGTTTTTCTAAGATTATGGTATAAAAAAAGAGAAATGTTTGATAAATGAATTAAGACTTGCAGGCCGCTTGCACGTGCATCAGTCATGTTGTATCGTTTGCTTGTACCTTACCACCAAAACTGTGGTGAATGGTCTTTTGGTGTTTGGAAGCAAAGTGCTTCGAGGTTCATCTCCCAGTGCCTCCTTGCAGGCTGCTACACGTCGGCAGTCAGCACTGCTCAGTCATACCCGCAGCACCTTTTAACAAGGAAAAAGCAGAGCTTGCCAGCAGCAGCTGCCCAACATCCTGCTGCCTGCCTTCTGTGCAAAAGCAAACAGGAGTGACAGACAGTTGCGGGACAGCCAAGAACTCGTAGGTGTGCTTAGTCAGTAAGTCACAGATTGTACAGCAATGTTTCCTCAGGACAAATTCCAAAGAAAGCTGCTCTCAACAGCGCAGATCAAGTTATCAGCTTTCCATTCAAAGCATTAATTAACAATACTTGGAACTTTTATGCCACCTTCCATCACAAAAGAGCACTAAAACCTCTTTATACAGAACTTACCCCACAGCAATAGCATGCTGTCACCATCTTCACCTACAAAACAGAAGAACAACGAAACAGAGCAGGGAAGAGCTTTCCACAAACACACATAGTCAGAGCTGGACAACAAGGCTGTTTAATTCCACCCGGTTCTGCTCCACTCCTCACATTGCAAAATTCACTTCAGAGGAGAAGCACATGGATGCACACACTCACTGCTCAGCCATGTAGCAAAGTCCATGGACTTTGTTACATAAAATACATCAAACTGGGAAAGGGTTTAACCGCTTAATCAGTAAAAAAAAGAAACTAAAGAAATTGCTCTACTAACAAACATGCAAATTTCAGTCCAACAGAACTTCCTCAGCCCGTTTTCCCTCTGTAAACCCAACAACCAATGTCCTGTGCATGTTTTAACCTATGTAATTTATCAGTAGAGCTATAGCCCAGGACAAACCTTTGCCGTTTGCAGAGCTCGGATGTATTTCTAGTTCCATTCGTGTTCTCAAGCAGTAATGTTTCTGGACCTCAAAAGCCTTCCAGAGCAGAGATGTAAAGCCAGAGAAACGGCAGAGATCCTTCAGTGGTGGCTCATTTTATGGCTTTACTCCCAATATTTCCTGGGTTAGCAGTACTAAAGGGAGTGGCCCTAGCAAAATAGGTGTGTCTATGTTCCCAGTTTAAAGGAAGAGTGAGTATTTTCCTCTAGATATTCCACTCATCATCAGGACCATGGTATGTTGCCCTTCAAACAGTGGTATGTTCCAATGTATCAAGCACCTCAAAGCAGCTGATATCACTGACAACTTTCTTTTTCCTAACCTGCCTCAAAGGCTGACTGCAAGCAGACTTCATTTTGTCCTACAACTGCTTTACTTCTATTTTACTCTGTGCCTCACCTCCACTCCAGTGCTCTTCTTTTTTTGGATATATTGCACCTAAACAAAAGAATAAGAGCCCGTGTAAGCCAGGGATCAAAGAAACACAGTTTTATCACTTAGAGCAGGGAAAGCTGAAGTCCCATGCATCTTCCTCAGGCTCCCAGAACATCCCACCCGGACAGAGGCAATTAGGCTGACTACAAGTGTAAACTTCCAGGCATTTCCTTCTACGCAGTTGCACAAGAGACAAACTGTTCCACGAGCAGCTGAATTAATGAATCTTCATTTCTGACAGATTTGCGTTTAACATCCTCAATACCCACCAGGTCTGCACTACCTCCATGTAACATCCTCTTGGCAACAAGATTCCCAGAAACGCTTTCAGTTCCTTTCCATTTGTCTGCTTTCCAAGTTTCTCTCCATGTCCTTTAAACCCATCCACCAAAGCCTAAAGCTGTCTTCCTTAACTGCTTCAATATCTTAAGTTTCCACCTGCACCACCTGAACTGCACACTTTTCTCTCACTTTCTTCTTTCCCCTGGGCCCCAACGACTGCTTAGTACCTTTGAGTTTTATTCCCTGAAAGAATAGAAGGAATCCCATTTCCCCCCTAAAATTTCAGTTTAAATAATCCCCCAAAAAAGGCAAATACCCCACATTTTCTCTTGTCTGAACTTATATGTAAAGATGTCAGAAACATACAAGACCTGCTGGGTTCCTGGGTAAGAACTCCTACATCCAAATTTTGGCCAACTACTTTTAATTCCCTGCTTCAAACAGTAAATCCTGAATTTCCTGAACTCTTGACTTCATTTTCCCCACACTGAACTGTCATCTTCTCAGCCAGCTCGTTAAAAATACACTCATCCAGACGCTCAGACAGCTGTAAATGCAGGCCCGGAACCCAGCCTCCCTTCCTTTAGTCGCAGGCTGCCATTCTCCTCCTTCACCTTTACGCTTTTCATTTGCTGCCAAATTAAGTGAAGTGCAGGACAGGGCGTTCACTCTGCTTGGACTTCAACATGCCTGACAGAAAACGATTAGCTCAACAGAAATACTGCTTTCTCCCCACCCCCATCCTCCTTTCTAATAATCAAGGCACTCTGCGCTTTAATTACCTTCGCTGACACTCTTATGTGGTAGGCAAATACAATTAGGCCTGTTCTACAGACAAGAAGAATTAGAGCACTGCATTCCCAGGAAGCGTTGACCATTAGCACTTATTTTTGTTGACTCTGCTCCTAGACACAACTGTGCAGTGCGTACGTCTCAGACACAATTGCAAAGAGGCACGCTCTGGGTCTCCGGCCTTGTTAAGAGGCAAGTTCCTGGAGTAGGCCGCTGTGACTTCGGCAGCTAACCACATCTTGATCTTTTTTGCTCAGGTGAAGAGATGAAAGGAGAAGTTGAGAACGATGCAATAGACATCTACATATTGTACAACTCACCGTGCTCACACCAGCTCTATATTATTAGTAGCCATAGTACTGGACACTATGTTGGAGCCATATATTAACTCTTCTGTGTGGCTGTGTATGTACATACACACCCCTCTATAACACAGGTTGATTGTACGTTGACTTTCATCTATGTTAAATTAACTGACCATTCCTGGTAATTTAGTGGGAAGTGATCAATTCTCATGCACTTTACCAGTCCCCAGTCTCATCTCAGCAATCTCTGTTCACTTCTCATATGCTGAGGATCTAGCCTCCAAAAACCCTGGGGGATTTGAAATCCACGAGTGTGCTGCCATAAACACTGTATGTTGTTCCCATGAAAAAAAAAAAAAACAACATTCAAATCTCGCCAAGTGACAAGACTCTGAAATACTGCAGTCTGTTATGCTCATCAGAGAGATGTTTTTGTTGGCTATTAAAGCTCAGCAGAGACTTGTTAGCTATTAGATCTACAGCAATCTCACTGGATTTAGCTTACTTCATCCTATACAGTTCTCAGGCCTGTTGTAATTCCTGCATTGTCTGAGCATAACCAGCCCCGTGGTGCGAGGGCCTTGCAGAACTGACACTGGTGCCAGCAGCACAGAGAGGCGACAACGTCCTCAGTGACGCCACCACACAGACTAACAATCTGATGGCTCTTAAACTGAAGAGCGTGTTTGTGGGGCCTTCATTTACATTTAAAACCATTTTTCCCCTGCTCCAGACTTCATGTAATACAGACAGAAGCTCCCAGAGCCACAAACTGCCAACTATCAGGGAACGCACTAATCGAGGACGTTATCGGCCCCTTCAGACAGCCACAGATTCACGAAACAGCAAATTCCTGTTGTGTCTGCTGGGAGACACACCAGGCATCTCAGCTTCTCCTTCAAGTTTCCAAAGCATTTCTTCCTAGACAACATTAGACCATAATAGCTCAGCCTGCTCCCTGGAAGATCTTATCCTTGTTGAGATATTATTTCCCAGCTACAGGTTAAGAAAACACTTAAGAAATCTGCCCAGGAACACAAAACTCTATGCTCAACTTTGTGAGTCTGTATCAAGAATCCCAACCCTAGGCATTCAACCCCCTGTTTAGCGAAAATTATTAAAAAAGAAAGAAAAAAAGGGAGGAGGGGGAGCAGGAACAGGGACGGAACTGAGATTTTAAAGGGCGAGTGTGCTCTTATCATAAGGAAATTAACTTACCCTGTTCCTTCATAGCTTTCCTCCTTTTTTCTTCTCACTTCCAGCCCCACATAACAAAATATGCACGCACACAGCTCCCGCGATGACGCAGCCTTTCACCGGAGCTGGTTTGTAAGGGCCAGCAGCAGAACCAGCAGATCACAGGATGGAAATCACCAGCAGACTCTCCCTCGTTACTTCAGCAAACAACTTCCCTCACCTCCCAGTCTAGGCTGAGGCTCCTGATCTCTAGTTACTCTCCTTCTCATTTATTGCTTCCACTGGTGACTATTCCAGATTTTTTTCTCCATCCAGTGAAATTATTGCATCACCAGCAATGTCTCTGTCTCCCAGCAGAAACTAATTTACCATAACTTCCTTAATGCTTGTGCGTAGCAATTATATTCAAGTGTAACTGCTTGGAACAGGCGTTATGCCATGCACTCTGTGCTCCAGAATAATGAAACTTTATAGACATACAAAGCGTAGCCAGGCAAACACTCCTTCCCTGTGCATTGCTAATTGCATCCTAATTATAACGTTTTACATGTATTTACGCACCTTTCATCCTGCTGCATCCCAGGGCACTTTACAAAATGTCACATGGTTTTAAAAGCAGGCCTATATTAAGGCAGAACTCCTAGCACCCAGACAGCCCCAGAGCCCAGCGCAGCAGCCCACAGATACATGCGTTATGAGGGAGGTTTGGGCCAACGGCACAACACCGAACCCCTGTAGTTAGATAAAGACCTGCCTTCCCCCTTCAGACATCACTTGAAATTCTTGCATATCCATTCCATTTGATGATCTCAAGGTTTTAAAAACATTAATTAACTTGTACAGTATTCTAATTAGGTAAGGCATAAATGAAGATATAAAACCTGCAATGCTTCTGCTAGCAATCAAGAGCTACTGCTTAAGGGAAAAACCATACGAACCAGGGCAAACACTGAGAGAGCACTCTAGATTCTCTCTCACATTGCAGCAAGAGCTGGTTTAGCTGGAGACTGCCTCCAGAGCAGTGTTTGCCAGCTACCAAGGCACCCATTCTCTCTAAATTCTTCTAATTCCTCCCGGAACACCTCCCTCCTCCTTTTCACTGCTCTGCACCCCGAAGTAGTGAGCTCCATCTTGCACTCCAGCGAGGAATGAAGAAGCACTTCCCAAATAGCTCTTTTAGCTTTTAAGCCTATCACTTGCTAATTCAATGAGGTTGAGGCGAAAAGTCTTATCTTTGGGGGGAAATAAATAAATAAATTGAAGAATCATTTTCTACATGCTTTCGCTGCCCATAGATTTTAGAATTTTTTATCCTCTTCCAGCACCACTCGGTTTTACAGGTAAACAAGCATAGAAGCCAATTTTTTTCCAACAAGCCCTTACACCTGCATGAATACAAGCTGTTTATACTTAGGTGTCTAATTTTAAGCATAGTGTTTTAAAATTTCCACCCATATAGACAACAAGTCACTTTCTGAGTTCACACGCTGAACTAGTGACAGCCCTGATGAAAGAGCCCAGGCGTCCTCGTCCTTACAGTCATTACTAGAAGGCAAGAAGAGGGAGTAAATTGATTCTCTGATTCTAAATTGTGTGCTCCCCAACATACGCACGCAGGAAGGATGGATGCTGAGTCAGCACTATTGGGATTTCAGTGTACGCTTGTAAGAAATGCAAGTATATCAGTTGTGATACATTGAGCTTTAAATAGCTTCTCAGACTAAAATGGCAGTCTCCCCTTACACTTTAAATAAAGATTTACCGAACAATTTTTTTTTTTTTTTTTTTTATGCTAAGCATTTGCTGAGCTACAAGAATGTGCAACCTCCCTCTGTGCTTTTCCATCCCGAATTGTAGCTTGGGAACTTGCTGATACTGATTGCGTTCCCCTGACTTGGCTTTTAACGCAGGCGCCAAGCAATGGATCACAAATGGATAGCATGAAGATAAAACGTTTGGCAAACACTTGACTGTCATATGCTTTCTGTTGCCAAGAAACAAAAGAGGACCTATTAAAATCATCTCATTAATTAACTTTTCTATGATTCTGTTTTTATTGGCATCTTGTTTGTTAAGTAAATGCTTTTTCTTTCAGAAGGAAAGTGTGTTAGCAGAAGGAGTGACTTTTATTCCCACCAGAGGCTGGCATTTACCAAGTCTTCACAATAAATAACTTTGGGTGAGATCCTCAGCTAGTAATGGTTGCTCTTGCTCTGTTTTTGCTTACAAATAACCTTTTTTTTTTATTTTTAATTTTGATACAACTTTGTTGCAATTGTGATCCGCTTGCTGAACAACTCTCAAGGAAAAGAAAAATATTTCCACTCTGTCAGTGACAAGAACACTTACATCCTCAGTTTTCGCAAGGAAAACTCAACCCTCAAAGTCAGCTAAGACCTAAATGAAAAGCCTGGTTCAAGGAATAATTCATAATGAGTAACAGCTGTAAAGATACAAAATCAGATTGCCAAAAGCAAAAAAGTGACAGGCAGGCGTCAGTTGTGCCGATGTTCTCCTTCAACCCGAACACACGTTGCTTTATCCGTGTCAGGAGTTTTAATACAATACACCAAGGCTGACTGTCAGCTCAGAGACTCCTCAGTCTGAGGCATGATGTAAGGAAGTGAACCAGACTCAGCATCACAGGACCCTGAGAGCACACCCATCCTCGGCATCAGGCTTCCCGCATCACCTGGTGTGAGTCTTTACAATGGAAGTTTAATTTACCAGTCTCTGTGATATTACATCTCCTACAAGAATGTAAAGAATATGCAATCTCTAAAGTGAAGACTTTACTGTTTTGTTTTTTATAAGAAATTTGGGCATGGCATTGAGCAGCAAAATATGATACGGGGATAGAAGGAATGAATGCAACTTTCCAGTGTATCAAGTTCAGCCATCAGCAATTACAGGCTATAACATCACACAACTCCTTACCTAACCTGACCAAGCTCCAACCTAGAAAATGAATGTCTGCAAGTCCCACTGGAAGCCAGGTGTCAGGATTCAGTTGTTTCTGGCTCCTATACTAAATTTGTTAACGGGATGTTTATGAACTTTTTTCCTGTGACAGCTTCATCCATTAGTTAAAACGGCTCCTCTTCCTTCACTAGTGCCACGTACTCCTGGATGTGTGCCCTGACAGGTACATGTTCTCTCAGCATCTGTTCTGTTAGGCTCTACCAACACACACCCGTTTAGAGAAGTTGGGATTTACCCACCCACCATCAGCCTGCCATCAAACAAGGGGTGAGCATTCTCCTTGACAGTCATTCCCCCCACTGGTTAATTCCTACCGAGCAGCAAAAGTCCTTAGTCCCCAACTACACAAATATATATTACTTACTAAAACTTAATTTTAACCTGTTTTTGTGATTTGCCCTCAACTCCTCTGTACAACATTCTAATCCCTACTTGGCACTGAATATGCCTCCCAAATTTGTTATCAGTACAGTTGGTTAGCAGACACCTGTGTTTTCCTTGTGTATGAACCATAATCTCTTCCACCTTAATCAGTAATTTCTCAAAAATAAATATTCAAGTTTACAAATTTGTCCATATTTCATCTGTCATGTTTTACATCAGTATGTGAAAAAGACCCCCCCATCAGACACTTTCGCAGTAAGCTGCTCTGCTGGCTCAAATCAGGTCAAAAGAATTCTTTACTCAGAGATGAAAAACAACAATGGTTAAGTTCTGTCATTAAGACTTTGCTCAATGAGCCTTCAGTTCAGCTGACATGCTCTACATTTTCAGAATAACCAGAGCATTGTTTTGGGAGTTAATGAGAAGCGCAGCCATTCGTACTTCAGTACCGCTGAGACACCATAGGACGTAGCAACATTCCTGCACCAATTAAAACCTGATCAGGTGGGATAACCACCAGACAGGGGGGCAAATTAAGACATAAAGAGAAAGGAATTCCTTAGTCTAACTTTGCACGCCACAGATCAGGGGCAAAGCCAGAGCGAGAAGCTAGGCGTTACACCACTCCAGGCAGGACCCCACAAGACAGCTTTTCAGTTCTGTTTTTGTGTGGAAGTACCGATACACCCATAGGACTATTAAAAATGACAACAAATGAACAATATAGTACAATCGAAAAATCAGCTCTCTCTCTCTTTTTGGTAACTTTTTTAAATAAATCACCAAAATCTGAAGACCAAGGCTCAAAAATTTGCTAGAAAGGGAACATCTGAAGCAGTTAATGGCTTTTACAGCACTTCGTGTGCTTTAAGTATAAAGCACAGTTGATAGGGAAAAATACTGGGAGAATTCAAATGATGCCTTATAGCTCTTTTTTGCTTCAAGGCAATTTTTATCACAGCCTACTGGACTATATTAAAAATTCTTTCATTAAAATTTTATTACCACTGACAATACTGTGTATGAGATGTGACTTCAGACCAAGAAAATTTTCTTTCTTATCACAGTGATTAAAGCAAGGTAATACAGAAACCTAAGTAAGAGGGGCTTTTGTTTGTTTGTTTTTAACTTCAACACCTGTCTAGTCAATAGCCACACAGCAAATTTCAGGATGTCAAGCACTAGTGAATCTGAATAAATAAGGTTTTGTTGTTGTTTTTTTGTTATGTTAAGCAGGGAAAACTGAAAGTGGTAGCATAACAGACCTCAGGATTACATGCACTCTGTTTATCTAACAAATGAGCAGTAAAAAAAAAAAAAAAAAGTTAAATAGAAAAATACAGGATTAAAATTTACAGAAATTGTTAGGTCAAAAGAGAGGGAGATTTATTCTTCTTTTAACTCACATACCCATGTTTTTACACCTGCGAGTTTTATTTAGAAGTAGGGCAATGATATTTGCTCCTAGTTATTTAAAATGCATCGGGGCTGCCTCGCAGAATCAGCGGTTCTATTATTTATTTATTATCTGTGGTACAAGGGCAGAAGACAAGACCCAGGCTCAGTGCTACCTGCCACACCTAACCGGTAGCTCAGCATTGCTGCTCCTATTACTCAGCACCCCATGCACTACAAGCAACACACAGGGAGCTCACCTGGGTGCAAGTCCTTTCTTCTTTCTGCCCCAAATTTTCTGTTACAGTAAGCGAATTCTGGCCAGGACCAATATGTGGGACTAGAGACCAAAAATACAGAAACTCCTATTGACCAACATTCAGCAGGTCATTCGCCATCAGAACAGGGTTTAAAAGGAAGAACCCTTTCAAGCAAGAGCAATGAATGCACGGGGGATGGAGAAGGAGATCCCCGGTTGTGTGAATTCTGGAACTCCTACAGGGTCAGCTTCTATCTTGTGGCTGGCACCTCTACAAGCAGGGGTGTGTGTGTGTAAAACTGGGTGCTGTGATACTATTCCAGAGGAAGCTCTCAGTGCTGCACAGAGGGGAGCCATCACTTCCCTTGATCTGAAAGCTACATTCTTGAAAATCTTGTAAATTTTATTCCACTGCAGAATGAGCTCTTAGTGTCACAAGCAAGCTTGTCTGGGCACAGTGCTGACTCTCATTTTACCTGTCCATCAGGTCACGCTAGTCCTCCGCTTGCCAGATGCTCCCAGCCTGCCTGGTTCTTCCATTCGACGTGCCAGACTCCATTTGTCCTTGCAGAACACCCCAAGTTCTCTGCTGGCCCATCCCTCCAGGTGGCTCACGTGCCTCTGAGTGGCAGCCCTGCTCTCCCTCCAGCTACTGGCTGCTCTCCCAGTCCGATGCCACCCGTGAACTCGCTATAAGGGGCATTCTGCCCCTCCATTTGGGTCGCTGAGGAAGATGTTGAATAGCAGTAACTCCAGTATCAAACCCCGAGGTACACTGCTTGGGACAGGCTGCTAGACGCTCCTTCGGCCTAAATGGTCTAGCCAGTTCAAAAACCTAGCCCACCCAGTCAGTCCACGACCCCCAGTCCGACGGCAAATACGCTCTAGCAGATGTTGTGTCGGCTTGAAGAACAGCAAGCACACTCAGTGCAAAGCTGCACCACTACTACATACCAAAACCTGGACAGAACGCGTTCAAGGGTGATCAGCCCGAGTGAAACCCAGCAGTTAGCACTGCAATGAGCTGTGGTGCCATTTTAGAAGACCAAGATGTCCATATGCATACATCCCATATGGAAGCAGACAATACTTTGGTCACTGCTTGAGAATTCCTCCCTTTCCCCTCTATTACTAGCAACAGCTTTCTCTTCTGCCCGTTTTCTTCCTGTTACAGTCACAGAAGGGAAACTAGCAAGGAGTTTTAACACCTCATTCTCTTGTTATTAATTAACCTGCCCTCCTGCAAAGAACAGAAAGCAGCTAAGATGTGGTCTGTTTCTTCTATTTAAAGAACGAGCTGTCATAGTTACCCATTCATCTCAGATCAACCAGAAAATAATTCCACACCCTTCAGCATCTGAGAATGCACGGAACAATTTAGTGGACAAAAATTAACACAAGCCAGTGAGATTTAGCTGGCATTTGACTGAACACTTAGTCAGCAGTCTATGCACACTGATGACACCTACACACTTATTCTACTAATTTCTATCATGAGTTTCACATTTGTTCCATGACAAATTAAGAGTTTAGAAAAAAAAAAAAAAAAGCCAACAAATTGTTTGGCCTTTTAGCCGGCTGTTTATGTACGCTAAAGGGTATCAAAAGCCTTGCTCAAGGTCAACCGTGTTGCCAAAGAAGGCGGTTCAAAACAAATTCCACCCAGAGTATGTCTCTGATCACAGATTTGTAAGGCTGGATAGCGCATACCTTACAGACACCTACACTGGAAACACAAATCCTTTGTTCCACTCTCTGTGAGCGTTCATCCATTTTGCGTAGACACCTTTACATGGATCACATATTCTTGGAAGCTCAGTTTCCAGATAGCTTTATTGTTGTGTCACTAATTTTTCCAGCTCAGAACTATTTCCAGCTACAGACTAAATGCTATTTTTAATCTTAAATTCTGTCTCATTGCTAGGCTTAAATTCCTTGTGTACTTCAAGATTCATTTTGGATTCTTCTCATACTTTTGCCATGCCAAGAAAATTCTACCGGTGATCTCTAGATTAAATTCACAATGATTGTTCTTTTATCATCAATCTAAAATACTAAAATAATAATAAAGCATGATGTTACCCATCAATTTTTAAAAACTCTTAAATGCTGTATTGAGTCTTAGACTTCAAATTCAGGACAAATCAGTTTCTGTCAAAAGATTTTAGACTCGATTCGTCTCATCTCCATGCCACCTATACCCTATTCCCAGAGGCACCAGAGTACTTCTAACAACTGTCTTCTAAAATCTCCAGCTGGCCTGACCGTACCAATCCTTCCCTCACCTCCGAGTCATCTGTCTCAGCAGACTTGGTCACTTGGTCATACCCTTTCACTATTATCACCAATCAATTTGCAAAGCTGTCATTTCAGGATCTCTGGAACAAGAGTCCCATTTTCCAAAAGTCAGTTTCAGCAAATCCAAGTGTACAAAGCAGCTTCCAAACTAAACAAATGAGCTGGGCCGTCACAGCCATTCCTATTGTTCTTCAATTATAACCACATGAAAAAAAAAAAAAAAAAAAAAAAAAAGAAGAAGAAAAAGAGCTAATCCTGGGAATAATTAATGGCACCTATGTCCTGATATGCATATTACTCACACGGTCAGAAATTAAAAACACTGCTCTTCTATGCCAATAGCATTCCTTCTGCATAAAACCACATTAAAAACAGAGAAAAACCTAAGAGCTTTTCTATCTTCTGGAAGCTGTTTAAGAAATAAAAAAAACTGCTAGCTTATAGTATAGCTAAAGCAGATGAAAAATCCTGGCTTCTCTAAAGGCGCTGCTTCCTACTCAACTTCACTCCTTTCCAACAAAACACAAACACACCCAAATCTAAAGGAATTCTCATAAATTTCAATGCACATTGTGAGTAAAGCTATCATAAGGCAATCTGACAGGAGATGGGTTAGAAATACCTTGGAAATATTTCAATGGCTCCAGTGCCTTGGAGAGGTGACAAACTGGTCGCTGCTAGCACTAAATAATACAAATGCTTATTTAAAAGTTGTTGAAATACGTGTTCCAGACCTGCCTGTAGTGACAACTCTTGTTTGCAGCTCAGGAAAAACAAATTTCTATTTCAGGAAAAACTATTCTTGGGGAAGACGGTTCCAAATCTTTCCTTAAAGGAATTCCCACGTAAACTTCTTTCCCTGTGTAAGCCCCATTACACACCGGAGAGGTAAGGGCTCTGCAAGCCCACAGCCTCCGAAGCAAGGCTGGACAAACAAGCTGACATTGTTGCCAGCCCAAGTGACCACCAGGTTATGTCCTTGGTTGCCCCACCAGAGGGCCAGAAATACATCCCTGTGCTCCGAGATGACAGTATTTATTCCAGAAGCGAGGGCCAACGCCTCCACCCTCGAAACATGTGAGATAAGGTTTGGCCGTCCCCAGAATAGCACGAGCATCACCTACACAGGCGCTGGGAGCATGCTAGGATGCTAGGGAGCTGACAGCCTGCCAGCACCCAGCCCGTACTGCAGCAACAAAAACAACTTCATTAGCGGGCAGCCACATTCTGCGCTGACTTCAGCTCCTGGATGATTTCCACACACAGCTCGCTGCCTGTCTTTAGCCCAGTGTAGCTACAGCTTCACAAGCAAGGCTTTAAGGTAGCAGAGTATTTTCTGACTGGGTAGTGTCTGTCACAGAGGGGACCAGCTCTTCAGTTGTGATCCCAGCGCAGCGTCTCATTACTGCCATATTCCACAGCAGCACTACTGTGGAAACAACCAATTCTGTAGCAAGGGACTGCAGCTCTTGGGAAGGCAATGCACTTGGCATCTGAGGGGCTAGATGACAAAAACAAACAAACAAACAAACAAACCCTCTAAATATCCCTTAGAATTACCCCATAAGAGTGGAAGCCTTTTCTGAGCAGCTCTGAGTATGAAAGGGATCTCCTGGGCTGCTGAATTAGTGCCTGAGAGCAGCACAGTCCTTTAATACAGTAGCATAAGAGAGAACCTGAACCAGGAGTAGTTCAGACATACTTCCCTGAGCGGCAGAGGAAGGCATCCATCAGAACACTCTCAAGCACAATTTTTCCATGTGGCAGAGTGGCACAGGCACAGCACCAGTGCCATCCAGCTGTAATTCACAGCTCAGAGCAGTCCCCAGTCTTTCCTCCGTTCTCCCAACCCTCCTGAATGCAGAAGTGGGACTCAGCTTTTTCAAAACGAGTTTCTCTGAGTCACCAGTGAGAACAGCAGCCACCAAAGTCGCAGGCTGGGGCTAACTGGTGGGACGTGGCACTCAGGAAGCCTTCAGAGCACGGAGCCAGACCAGGAGCTGTGTTCCCTGGGAGCCTGCCATTCCTCGCTCCCAGCAGCTGAACCCCTGCAGAAATTCTGGATGAAACTCTGGAAAATGTGTCTAAAGACTGACTTGCTCAGCTGTGGGTGAAGGTGCCATACGTCAGAGCCAGGGGAAAGCAAATGTAAATTACTGCACCGGGAGTAGGAGGTAGGTAAAATGCATCATGTTCAGCAGGAGCCCTTAGTCCCTGGTGCGGGCTTGAGGCCATGGCTGTGCACGGAGGAGAGACCTGGGCACAGGGGACGTGGCGATGTGGTGTGACACAGGGCTGCCTGCAGCCCACTGGGACACCGCCGTGTCGCTCTGTTATAATGACTTGTTATGGCACAGGGAGATTTACTTTTGAGTGCTTGCAGTCTTCAAACACGGACTATAATGGGTTTTCTGCCTGCAGACATTTCAGAAAATTAATTCGAATTAACTTTTGGAATGAATTACATAAAGTACTTTAAAGCCTTTTGTGGACACTCTTGTTCATAACTAAGAGTGACCTTAATTTCAGTTAGCTCATTACAAGAATAAATTAAGATCAATCAGAGCACCTTCTACTCTGAATTCACATCCTTGTTTAATTTGGATGAATCGTTTCTATGTCCCTCCATCGGACTGTGTCAGCTGTCACAGAAGGCTGGAGAGCAAACAGAAACAAACAGCCCTGCATCATCTTCCCGGCGATGGCAGTGTGAGACAGCTGTAACTCGAGGTGCTCTTCCGCAAGGCTGTTACTCCTTTGTTTCTGATACCCAAGTAACCAAAGCAGGGGGATTTTTTAGTATTTCCCTTGAATACCTGGCAGAAAAAGCCTCGTGTACTCCGGAAGAGCAACCCCAGTAACAGGTCAGACAGCCTTTCCCCCACCTTGAGTCCCCTCAACAACAGGTTGGGTTCCCGCTGAAGGTTGGTGAGGGACAACCAGCGGGGGGGGGCAGCAGTGACAGGTCCCTGCCGTCCCGTCACAGACCGCAGGAACAGCACACGACACCCCGCCAGGCTCCACTCCAAAGGCGATGGCAGCTGAACGCCGCGGATGATGCCAGCTGTCACTTGAGCTGTACTTGACAGCCCTCGGCTTCTCCTCAAGCGCAGACTTTACGCAGAGACTACAGAAGGAACAGCAAAGGAACCAAAACCGTCTGAATTTTACAGTAGTCTTCCGAGCTGGACGTAGGCTGAAGGATCAGGCAGCAGTCACTGAACAGAGACTTTCCTTACAACCAGGGTTGGCTGCTGCCTCATTTGGGGACAGGAATAACCTGTTCTGATAGATTTATTGCTCTTACCATTTCCCACTAAGCCTTTAACAAAGTTTTTACGACCCATTTCCTTCAAACAACACCCTTGCAGCAGTCGACAATGCAAGGAAGTTACACTTGCCGAGAGGAACAAAGTCAAGCAGGCAGATGGGAGGCAACACAAGCTGAGAAGAAACTCCCTCTGCTTGCCAAAGCATCTTCCCCATATTTTCCACAAAAAGCTGCAGGCAGCATTCCCTGCTTTCTCTAATACCACATCTTCCCAAGGATCACAACTTTTAAGTCACCTTCTACTCTCGTACAGCATTTCTAAAAGAACAGCGTTAGCCAGACAAGCTTTCTGCCTGTAGCTAATTGGGAGAGCAGCTTTCTTGTACGTGCCAAGCTGGCGCAGGGTAAGAGTTAATCTGTATTTATGCCCTACATATCTGCAAAGCAGCGAGCTCTGGAGACGTCGAGCAGCATTCCACCGATCAGACTAGCGTGATACCGACTTCCTAGAGAAAACCAGCACAGCGGTTACACGTAACTGAAGGCTTCACCAGCCACTTTGAAATTCAGATGAGTGCAAACCTTTGCAGCTCCAGAGACTGAGTTGTACTGTCAAGGGAACTTGAAATGGTATAAACGCAGGAGAATTTGTCCTTATGCTGTCACCTATTTAAATGACTATGAGTTCGCAAGTGTGCGTGCACGCCTGAGTGCACGCATATTTAGGCACGACAGGGTGATGGTGATTCTCTCTCTCTAGCATTATTTCACTACGCCTCATTGTGGAAGTGTCTGTCCTATCAGTACATAGCTCTGAGGGGAAAGAGTGAAACACGAAGGAGCATGAAGAAGGGTAAATAACAGCCTGCAGTGGCACCCAAGATGCCAGAGGTTAAGTCTTACCTTCACCACAGACTTCCTGAAGAATCTTGGACGCACCGCTTCTCTCTCATGGGTTAAAATGAATGTGTACTAGAAAACAAAGGTTGTTTATACTTGTCGTAGGTCTAACAGTGAGACTGGAAAAAAACTGTAAATCCTGAAGAGTGCTTTGGCTTCTTTAAATTGTAGATTTCCTGCAAGTTCTTATGTAACCCTCACCCAGAAGAGGGAGTAGGAACAGACCAAACTTCATGCCGCATTACAGAATGTGAGCCAGCCATCCACACTGGGCTCTAGATTCCATAGGTAGCACCACTTGTTCCAGAGAATCCAGAGAACTTTACAGCCCTTACTGGGCTATGAAGTAGGCTGACACAAAGCCCTGACAAGCAGAAGTCCCACTGCAGTAAGCGGTAGGAGTTTCAAGTTCAGAGAATAAGATTTGCAAACTGATGCCAAGCACAGTAGCAGGAGTACTGTTTCAGGGTAAATCTATACACCCAGAGCACTGCAGACTGTCTTAAGCCTGAGAATTTCCTGGTATTGAAACTGGTAGGATTACTTTCAACCATGAACAAGTTTTTCTCTTTGCTACTGAACTGCTCGATGGTCTTTGTTTCACTGCCTTTATTTTGCATAGAATGAAAAATGGTCAAATCTGAATTCTCAGACACACACAGGTTGCCCTACTCCCTTTAAGACAAAACACACTTGAAGATAGACCAGGGAGGAAAAACAGAGATGGAAAGAGGTAAGGGCAAAGGTGACCTGTTACTTAGCTGAGTATTCTGCCTGCATGCATTCAAATACATAGCTTAATGAAGATATACTCAAGGAAGAGAGCCTTGTGGGGGATGACTTTACCAAAACATCAGGAGACTAACTGGAGTGGGCATTAGCTGTATAATCAAACTATAATGCTTAAGACTAGAAGCTGTCTCTTATGTGGACTGCAACAATTTCATACCACACGGAGACAAGACGTGAAAAGTACTATAATCAAGTAACTGGAACCTATCATATCTTTAAAGAGAGCTATTCAGTGATGCATCTAAAAATACATCAAGCAGTTACACACGGATTAGGGAAACAAATTATAACTACCTCAGTTGAATTGGACCTGAAATTCGTTTTTGTTTCTTGCTGATATGGTTTCAGGAACCTCAGCGCAGTCAGATTTCACAAGGTATCCAGCAGCACCTTCCCAGGGAGCCCACCGCTGTGCCGCAATGCCATCTCGGCCCCGACACAGGCAGAGGACTGCAGCCCTGCCCAAGTGCAGGCAGCCATCCCCTGTCTCCTTTGCCCAAGCTCACTCGAGGATGAGTCAAGCCTGACACTATTTTAAATTACAAAAATTGCCTAAGAAGCTGTGTGGCGATAGCAGATAGCAGAAATCCACAGAGAACAGAAGACAAACATCTTTAAGATTATTGAAGTATAATTTACCCCCAAAATACCCAACGTTGATATCATTACTAGGCCAAACATCTGCCACATTCCTTACTCACAGCAGTTTCTTGGTGAAAGTTAGAAACAAAAAGCCCAAGTAACGTGTCCTGTGGAGTGGAGTGAATTTTATGTCTTCCTTCCCCATCACGCGTCTGTTTATTATACTATTGTATTTCCAGCCTTGTCAATGGGCAGACAAACACTTGTTAAAAGTACTGCTCCCGGACAGACTGACTGCCTTTGGTACTCTAGTGCTCTGTGGTAACTTTCTGCTCTTGAGGAGATTAAACAAGGAAGGAAAGAAGCAAGCCGTTGGAAATTATTTGTCATGATGAGGCCTCAAGAGAAATGGTAGATTTTATTTTCTCTACTCTGTTGCATCAGTAACTTGCTAATAAGTCTCAAGTTCTAAAAACTATTCCAAGCATTGCTGACATTTGTACTTACACCTTCATGGGCAAAAACAGAAACTGTGTCAGGTGTATCTGCATAAGGAAAACATATGTGATGTTCTTCCTTCTACCTTATTCAGCAAGTCTTCAGGCAAAGCTAATAAGCAACCCTGCCCACAGGTACAGACTCATCTTAGGATGTTTCTGAGAGACAGTTTCAGCTGAATAGTAAGTGTTTATTCAGAAAAAAACAAAGAAAAAGAAAAAAGGTTGACAGTTCCAGAAACATAGCCCATGCTTTTTATAGCAATTTAGTTTAAGTGATCATCTTTCTGTTTATATAGGACTGCATGAGAACCCTTCCTGGAGAGCAGGCCAAATATAACACCATATTCATATTGCTGGGGCCGTCCCTGATACTGTTTAAAACAGGCAATGTAATGCAGTAAAGGGTCAAGACACGAATGTCAACAGAACTGGAAAACAAAATTTGCGGGCAAATTCTTCACACAGAATGTCTTGCTTTGCCTGATTAAAGCTATCTGCATGCCACCTCTCAAAAATAAAATTCTAAGTAGCTGAAATAGGCACCTAAAAACTATGGTACACAAAGTTAGTAAGTATCCAAAAAAATTAGCCAAGTGTTTTTCTAAGGTTTTTTATTTATTTTTAGGGGACAGAGAAGATCCACCTCCACCACTCCATTTCAGTTAAGTCAAAATTCAAGTCAAAAAACACATATGGACAGAAATATATTTGCAGTAGTCACTTAAACTCTTTAGTATTACAGCTTTTTCATTGTAAAATGCTTTCTTCCCTACTCCCTTAACAACTTCATATAGCATTCTCACTGCAGCATCCAGCAACCGGAGTACCCAAATTTGTTCAAAGCAGCTTTCAATATTAAAATCTAAGTCCTGCAAAATAGCTTAGAATCTTCAGAGAAAATACACAGCCGCTCATAAATATTCTCTAGACCCCGTGCTACATTATTATACGTACATTAGCGCTAGACACTTGAGAGCAGCTCTCTGCTTCACTAGCAATGGATTAAAGCAAGTCTTTTAATTAAAAGCCACCAATTATTTAAATTTTTAAAATGAGAGGGAGAAGTCAGAGTCATCCACAATGGCAAGTCAGTCGTTCTGAAATGACGGGAAGCGATGCTGACAGCTGCCTAATCCTGCTCCCTGTTACAGGCATTCTGGGAACGTGGGGCTACAGCAAGGGAATTCTAACGTCAGAGAGAGAAGTCTCATAAATCCGGCATTAAACCTATACATCTTCACCCATCAGGTGAATTTTCTAGACAAGATAAAATAACATTAGGCATTACAGACACAAAGCCACGTAAGCGGTATCTGCCTAATTTAACCAGACAGCCAAGGGGCCGGGGAATATTCGTAAGTCTTTCCGGTTTTCCAGTTCCTTAACTGACCCCACCTATTTGCCTGCTTCTCTGATATGAATTGTAAGGTTTTCCCTTGGCTTCTCCTGTGACTTTTAAAAATTTAACTGCATATTAACATTACTGACTGCTTTGTTTGGCTTTTACACTGCAGTAACACTGTACAGCTATCAAAACAAAAAGACAATTACTAAGTCCACAATTTTAACAGCTCTTAGGCTTTTGAGTTTATAAAATGGATAAAATTATTGCAGTTACAGTCAAAAAAATACTGGGAGAATATTAAAAGAGATTTATTTATATATTTATTTTGTCATAAGTTTCCTACAGGTCTACGCTGTAAAGAGACCGGGAAAGTTTACATCTGTTCCATTTATGACTTTGATTACCAGAAGCCAAAAATATAGAAGAGAACATAAGTGATACCAGGGATTTTTAATAATAAATAAATCAACAAACATAATACAGCCCCCTAATAAATCTCTCACCTGTCAGCTAAGCAGGCAGCTACTGTACAATCTGCCTTTCACCAAACCCCTTTTATAATTGGTAAAGGAAATTCTATTCAGAATTCTATTCTATTCTATGCAGCTGCGAAAATCAAGAAAAATCTCATTCTCATTTAAATACAAAACAAAACAATAGTATGAAAAAAAAACACAACAGAAAAAAAAACACAACAGAATCTCAATACCTTAAAAATAGGAACAGATAAGACATTACTGATTATCTAATGTAATAGTTTAGATAACAACTGTTCGGGACATCCAGTTTGATACTGCAGCTACTTGTAGCAAGGTGTCCTCCACGGTACCAGCTCTCATGAAGCTTCTGCTCTGCTGCGAAGTTAGAAATAAAGCGCAATGAAAATAGATACAAACAGAAGATGCAATGTTTATACTTTTTTCAGTCAAATTAATCCCAGAGAGCATTACAAACTTACCTAATTATTTGAACAATGACCCAAATATTTTGCTAGCAGTGTCTGAATAGTCTGTAATTCTAGACCCCTAAGATTCATAAAAATTACTTCCAAAATCAAAGGTAAGTGTACATTTCCAGGACTGTTCATTTCAGCTGTAGCAACATCAATTGTCTGACACAGGATGCAAGCTATTTCATGTGCACAGATGGGAAACTAAAAGGAAAAAAAAAAACTAAGCTTCACACAATAAAATTCCATGAACATTTATCCTCTAGAAGAACATATATCCCACTGAAATACACTTTGTATTTTCTTTTTCTAAGCTCACAGTTGGTTTGCACTTGATGGCCTGCAGAAGTTTACAGTCCCTACGTCCCTACATGGAAACTCTTAAATGCTACTGAACTGATTGAAGGCATTGAGATGCTGATTTTCACTGAAGTACCTGCTGTTCAGGCAGCACACAACACAAAGACCAATAGAATTTATTTTCTGAAGTGTATTTTTCTTCTATAAAAAGACACAGAATAATTTAGAGAAAAACTTCTAGGGATAAGGAATGTTTTAGAGAAAGGATGAAAAACATGAATGGTTCCATTAGTTTTCAATTTTTTTTAATTTAAAAAAAAAAAAAGGGGTCTTGTCTTCTGTGCTTTCCAGATTAATTCTGGAATCAGAAGCAGTACTAATGCAGGAAAATACCTATACTTCCAGTCTTCCCACAACATCTGTTTCAGTGTACTAGCAACTATCCAAAGAGGGCTTGCCAACCTAGGACATCCAAGTTGAAGGTCTGACATGGCTTGGAGCCCACCTTCCCTTATGCACTGAAAAACAGAGACACAGAAGGGGACTGAGGAATTTACCAACTAAAAAGATGCACTTCAGAGCGTCAGCACGTGCCATGCAGCATCCGAGCCTTCAGCTGATAAGCTCTAAGATCCTGTGCATCCCGTTTCCATGCAGTGCCATCACTCTTACAGCTCCTGCACAAACAAGAACCAGTGGGCAAATGCAGCTGCCTGTAGGGTGCTGTACAGCAGCCCCTGAGCAGCGCACAGCAACAAGATTCAAGCACTCAGATCATGATGCAAAGTACGTCCACGCCATGTCTGGGTTCTGCAAACAGAAGCATCTTTTCCACAGGCAGGTCAGAGCGCGGCCTGCAGCTGGTAACACGATTAATGCTGCTATGGCTTCAGAAGACCCCAGAGGTAAGGTGATTAGCACGCCTGCCATCGGCTGCTTTCACTGCATACAAAAGGCACTTTCTGCCAGGACTTCCACAAAACACAGTCTGCTCCAGTGACTGTAGGGGGTTGACAATGGACAGGATTATAGAAAGTTTACCAGTGAACTGGGTTCACATTCAGAACACACGCGTGTGAAGCACACAGCGCATTTTAAAAGGTGTCATAAGGCAACATTTGTGCAAGGGTGACACTTGCAAAACATATACAGTAATTTGGTCTTGGCGGAAACGATAAATTATTTCAAAAGCAGTAAACAATATCTAAATACATGATCTACAGTTTTTGTGGATTTTAAAGTTAGTTCTGACAGTGAAAAGCAAAACCTCAAACTTAAAAAAGAAAATCAAAGGATGTACAGACTTTTTCAAACAAAAAATTTACTGCGCTGACATTAATACTCTAGTGACAATTCTCTGGATTTTTGAAAGGACACTGAAAATGTTTCTGCAAATAAACACACTCCTGTGACTGCATTTCTTGTGATGCAGGCAGTTTTCAGGGTCCCCCGAAGAAAGCTAATGCAAAGACTATTGAAGAGTACAAGCTGGGCTGGCACTCTACAGAAAAGCACTGGCCTGAACAATGGCAGCTCAGGGGATTTATTTCAGAAAAGCAGCTCAGGCTTGGACAGTCCCAGAAGCACAGGTGCCATGCCCAGGCTGGTCACCACCTGGGCAACTAAAAATCGATCGTGTTCTTGACTGAAAGAAAATAAATGCATAACCAAATACAGCTATTGCTCTTTCCCTTACTTTCTTCAGTCCTACAATGCTCTTAGGACGGTGGGTAAGTATAACTCCTCATCTTAAACCCAGGACTTCAGAACCAGTATTTCCTAATTTCAGTACAACTAGGCATAGGCGTTTTGATAGATTAGTTTCAGTGGCTCAATTTCTTTCTTCATTTCATTAATTTCGTGATTTCAATAAAAGCCTGTTGCCATAAGTTTCAAAGCCTAGCCAAAAACTCATTTTCCCCTTATAGGTTTCCAATCATTTGTGTTTCACTGAGTGCCCTGATATTTTTGCTGAAAGAAAATACATGGTCCTTATCTACCTTTCCTATACCATTTATAATTTCAGCTACTGATATAAAACAGAAAAGGTACGAAGAAAGGAACCTAAGAAAATAATCCAATTGCCCACTTCCGTCCTTATAAGCAGCCTAAGAAGAGCAAGGGCTTGAAAGATTTTAGTCTGAACGTGGAGTATTTAAGTCAAGATGAATCTTTGAGGGGAAAAAATATACATTTAGTCTTTGTTTTTTCAGCTTCTGCTGTACCTCCTAGCCAATAGTAAATTATTTCTAGTAACAGCTGCTATGAATTTTGAAGAGTATTTTTAGGATGTAACCAAGCTCAGGGTATTTTTATCTATGATTATACATTGTCTAAGTCAGATGAGCATCAGCTAGGAGGTTTAGCCAGACTGTTCTTGTTATCATACCCTCATATAACTTGAAACTGCTGCAAAACAAATCTTTATGAAGAGCCATTTAAAAAAGGGTGTAACAGAGCAAAATGAGCAGTCCCATCAACTTCTGGGCAGGGAATATCTTCAGGGGAGTTTCATCTCGTTACATTCTGCAATAACAGCAGTAACTCTCCAGTAACTGGAGCTAGGCAGTCCAAAGGGCTCCTAAGTTCCACACACCACAACACTGTGATTTCAGATGTGCAGGGAAAATTCATTTCTTTCAGAAGGTTACTTCGTTTTTTTGCCAGTGTGGCACAAAATGAGAATCTGGTTGGTCTGATGAAAAACGTAGAATTCTGCAGTCCTGGGGAGGGGACTTGGGGTCGTTTTCCACTTGCTTGTTTCTTCGCTCACCATTTCCAAATATTAAGCAGCTGAGAAGACAGAACAACATTGCCTCAACCTTTTGATTGTATTGCCAGATTCTGTGAAAGATTAAAGACAATTTTCCAATTATTTTCTCTCATCTTTAGGATTCTGAGAGAGCCTCTCATGGAAATGAAGAGGTAGGAGGTAACTATCTCTGTCGGAAAGACAAGCCGGCTTTGCACTGAGTAGGAAGGGTATCTTTTCCACCTCCACATTAATTACTTTTCACTTTGCGCAGTATTATGTAACAGATTGCTGTGAAATCGTCTTGCAGTTTAAGTTCCCCTACCCAAAACAGAGGGGGACCTGCTCCCTTACTGCCACTGCGGTTGCGCACTGGCAGGAAAACAGAACAAAATGGTTGGAGATTTCCAGCCTGCACTGCTGAGAGGAATGAAAGAACAAGTTCCTGTTCAATGGCAGCAAGACAGGGGGAAGAGAGACTGTCCAGAGGGTTTGGACTAAATGAGGGATCCAACAGGATACTGCTTACTTCTCTCCCATAACGCAGAGATGAGGGTGCAGAAGCAGAAAGGATGCCAGCAGGCCACCAGCTTACCCTAACAACAGAAAAAGCACCATAAATGATTTTAACAGTCCCTCTCACACTATTCTCTGCCACAGGCAGTAGAGGCAGGATGCACATAGAGCCAGACAAAATCTTAACTGTTCTACATCATTAAAATTCTGAGAATTTTTCTCTTCTGCTTGGCGACCAGCAGCTTTTATTACTCCAAAGAATAGTAACAGGAAAAAGGAAATAACAAGGAAAGAATAACACCACTACAGCAACAGAGATGCAGGTACCTTGATTCCTGCCCCACCTGTTTGTTTCAGCATGACATTATCTGGTATCTCAATCCATTTCTGCACATGAAAACCCAACTCAAGGGGTGAAGGAGAGGGATGTTCAGTCAGTGGAAGGGAACGGAGGTATAAGCCACCTGCACAGCCTAGCTGCTGCTCTGGGACCCCACACACAGGGTATGAGTGGCTGACAAACCACAGTGACTCAGGGTGGAAAAAGGCTGCAAAGCTGCCCTGCTAATAAACAGCCAGGCTTCGCAAGGGCAGAAGAAAGGCAGCTGTTTGACTTTCGTTTCCTATACCCAAGACTCAGTAAGTTTATAGTATAACAGAATATGCCAAAGCTAACATAATTCACCATACTAAAAAATACACAGATTTTCACCTCCTACTAGCGTAACATACGTACTACACTTACCAAGATCTACATCCTCCCAATGATGGGGAAACACGGAAACACTGCAGTTCAGTATGATGGATACCTTTAATAAAAAGCACTTATGAGACAGAGAAAACAGAGGTCCCTCACACACACTTCTGTATGGCTGCCTTGAGGGTGGTTGGTGTGGACAGAAAAGTATGTTGGTGTTTCATTTCAGGTTCACTGCAATTTCCTTACTCTCTCCCCTGGAAGCATGTGCAATTTCACCACTGAGGAAAAGGCTAAGGATACCAGCCTAGCCTGGACAGGCAGACTGGTCGCTCCTGACACTTCAGTGCTCACCGGGAGGAAACAGAGATACTGTAGAAAACGACTGGACACTGACCCTCTTGCCAAGGGAAATGAAAAGTGATTAAAGGAGTTGGGAGATTAAGTGAAGAGAGTGCCTCTGGCAAAAATATCTGGGATGGGGACTCCTCACTCTGTGACCAAACTGAACTTGTAAGGCCTTATGCAAAGACCTGCAGAGCCTTAAGTTTCACATACCTGCTACGCCATGAAATTAAATCAGCCTGTTCCTGAAGAACTGACTCTTCTGTGGGTGAAACCTGTAATTCCAGAGCCATCACCTGGAAGGATGAAGGTGCTCCAGGGAGGCCACACAGTGCAATTACAACTCTGTGATATCTGAAGCCCAAAAAAGAAGACCAAAGCTTACCTGCTCCAGGGCTAGGCCGCTGTTTAGAGTGATACTGATGCGACTACAGAAGACTTCAGAAGCCAAATTTCAGGAAGCAAGTTCCTTTGGACACAAGAATGTGTAACAGTGGCTAAAAGTCATTTCACCTTTCTCTCATTGAAACTCATTTTATAGCTAGGAAAGCAAAGCTTTCTCTCTCAGGATTTCTGGGATGGCTAATGGCAATCAAATCAGTACCTACAAACAAACCACCAGCAAAGGTGTTCGTTGGCCCCAAGGGGTAAGCTGATTACACACAACAGCATGAAAGCAAGGTGATTAAATTCAGTGGAACTACGGCTATAGGACTACAACTATTTAGCTTCATAAGTCCAAATCCAGTAAAAAGGTTCATAATCTGTTAAATCAGAGGGAATATTGTGAGAATATGTATGAATAAATATCATAGCTGTGGTTAAGAAACAAAAAGGTGATCCCAATGATTCTAAATCTTGCTTTCTGATCTAAATGCACAATCTTTTTGATGAAAGTTCATCAAAACCACGCTGTGTTCCAACCCCTTTTTACAGGATGACTTTTAGGTGAGGACACACAGTTCGGCGACAGCATTTAACCCACTGCTACAGAGGGAATGCTGAGTGCAGCCGGAGAAGGGGGGAAAATGGCAGGTGATTATGGAGCAGAGTACAGGGGCAGAACAACAAGCTGTGCGATACAGGGCACCCTGACCCGGCCCCGGGGCGGCCCTACAGCGGCGGCCCCACAGCGGCGGCCCCACAGCGTCCCGCCTCCCGCCGCCAGGGGGCCCCGCCGCGCCGCCTCAGCCGTCGTCAGGTGCCGCTGGTTTCCCCGGACTCCTCCGGGCCCTCAGCCCGGGTTTTCTACCATCCGAGCCAACACCCCGTTGCGGGCCCTGCGGGCCGCAGCGAGAGATGTTACATGGATTCTCTATGTACCAGACTGTAATGAACAAAGTTAAAAAGGTGTCGGATGGATATCGACGTCTGTTTCACTGTTCTCCCCAAACAGCAAAGTGTCAGCAGGTACCTCTGGTTAAAAGCACTCCCTGAAAAACGACACGTCTCCCTTCATCTAGAGGAAAGAATCCATGACTCTGCCATGCAAAGTGAATTTTATTAACTTGATTCAGGGTCTGTCACTCACTTATCAACATCTTACATGCACCTATATATACATGTCATGGTTAATCCATTTGATGAACTGTGCTTATTTGTGCTTCTTTGACGGACTCTGCAATTTGCATGCCAATTTAGCTCCTTTACAGCAACTTATCAGAGTCAAAATCATTTAAAATAGCTCTAAATAGTTTTCTTTATTAATAAATAAATAAATTCAGGATACAAACTGTTTCTCTGTTTCTGCTGTCCATTTAGATTAGAAAGTCCTCAGGCACTGGTCTTTCACGAAGTGTAAACGCAACTCGGCACAATGCCCATCGCCTACCCCAGCCTTGCTGGGCTTCCCAATGTTAATCTAATTCCAGTAATACAAAGCATTTTTAGAGCAGGATTCACCTAACCTACCCATAGTTGCCCAAAAGATAAGCATCTCCTCCATGCCAAATCATGAAAGTCATCTCTACAGTCAGCATAAAAAAGTACATATAATGGGTAATTTATCACCTTGTCTCACATGTTTTGAGACAAATGCTACTTTTTATTCTTTAGCAACTGTTCTGACCAGACAGGGTAAATGCTACTTTGTTTATTAGTGTCAGTTTCCTCAAGGAAAAAGAGCAGGCCCCAGATGAAATGCTTCCCTTAGAAAGGTAAACCCAGCACAACCAGTATTCAAGAAAATCTCTACAGTTTTAAAAACAAGTAAAAAAAATACTTATAACAGACTTACATCATGTTCCCCCCAAAGTTTGTTTTTCCTCAAAAATAAAACCTTGTGACAAAGTGGTATTGTTCCTCAGCACTTTCTTTTTTTTTTTGTACTGAATTCTTAAATGCACAAGGCAAACTTTTCATAAGTATATTTCTGATACAAAAAAAAAAAAAATCTTTAAAAGAAAAACATTAATTTCTAATTTCATGACTAGAGATATTTGTCCATTCAACAGCTGACATTTTCAGACTTCATTTTTAATGCAGGGGAACACACCACACCAGAAAACAGCCTGCAGTAAAACGGGAAAACAAACACTTTAAGACAGAAGGCTCAGGAGTAAAAGGAAAAGATTATACGGTCAATGTTTACTACGAGCAGGGAAAGAAAGAAACAAAAAGAGAAAGAAACAAAAAGAGAAAGAAACAAAAAGAGAAAGAAGGTAAGAAGGAAAAGAGGAAAAAGGACAAAAAATGTAAAGGAAAGGAAAAAGAAGAGAGGAGAGAGGAGAAAGGAGAGAAGGAAAGGAAAGCAAAAGGAAGAAATGAACAGGAAAATAAAAACAACTGCAGGAATAAAGACAAAACCAGCAGCAACACTTTTAGCCATGACCAATGTCTCCAAACAGGCTTTGGCAAAGGACCAGCGGAGAGCATCCCAGCCGCAGGCCCCCGAGGTGCCCTGAGCACCCCCAAAGAAAGCAAATCTGTGCAGCAACTGCACACTGTGCATCTTCAGCCTCTTCATCTGCTGGGGAAGTGCTCTCACGTATCACAGACAAACTCCCTATGACCCTATAAACTGCAGCCAAGAGCAGGCAGGTTTACTTCAGTCTGAGAACAATTTCACTGCGTGTGACCTAAATTAGATGCAAACAACAACAAAACTAGATGGCACTGAGGAAACCACAGCCTTCATAGATCTGATCTGATTAGCGTCAAGGGAGAGACAATGGTTTGGAAATCAGTATTTATTTTTAATATCTTGACCTTGATTATGTTCATCTTAAAACACTGAAATTACACTTACTGTTTCCAAGGAAAGGCACGTCTAAAACAATACAGCTGCAAAAAAAGATTATTCCCGTGTTAGCTCTGGATTTTAAAGGGCTTCTAAAATACAACACCAGCTGTCCACGGAATCTTTTTGGAAGCCTGAAGTTAATACAAACCTCCTACAAATCTTGCTGGTATTTGTAACAGCAGATACAGGGCTCTGCTAGCAGGTACCTCAGCACCCTGTGATCATTTTTAGTTCTAATTTGCTGCCACAAAGGCAGGTCACCTGTAGCATGATAAAGTACACCTTGGGGAATATGCCAAGCGAAAGGCACAGCAAGGAGGTTTTTCCTGGTAATATCAGGAGTCAGTCCCAGTCTCCTAAGGACAGACAAGGTAGATCACTGTTTTAGCCACAAGCCTGTCCTGAAAATCACTGGACACAAACCAAATTCTGCAATGCCCTACTCATGAACACAGCCCTCCCTTCCCCATAAAAATACCACAGAAATCAGTTAATTAATAAGCTAGGAAGAACATAATTACAGATTGTAGGATATCTTTACCAGTATGAACACATCACCACGTTTATCACTGTTTTCTGTCATCACATACAAAGAACATGTTTTCATTGCAGTTAGTTTAATTGACTAGCTCTAAAATAATGACTTCTCACCTCTGCTGACGTTTCTGTAAGTTATTTTTGCCTTTGAAAAAGCCAACCTGAGGATCTGTGAGGTACATTACAGAAAGCAGCTTGAGGCTTTTGTCTGCCTTAACAACAAAATAATGGTTTTAGAAAAGCATTACCTCTGCTCCTGAGCAGGTTCGGAATCAAATTTCAGAATGAAAGAGAGTGACCCAGTTCAGCAATGTAAGTACATTTCATCTCACTAGCTTCAAAGTTTAACTGAAATAACATTCAGATGCTACAGCTTGCACTTCGGACAATAAATCACATTAAATATTCCTTACAATTAACAGGATCAGATAAAGAGAAGGTCAAATCATTGTGGGGTGAACTGGCAGAGGTCACTTAAAAGGCCATGTTCTTACAGCTTAAGTTTTGCTTTGGAATCCTATAAGCTATATACTTCAGGTGTTTGCATTGTTTCAAGCAGCACTGAAAAAAAAACTGAAAACCCTACAGTGAAATCAACATCACCAGAGCAAACTATTCCGAAAGCCATCTCAGAAATGCTTACTCTACATCTGTCTAAGAAAACCACTCTGGGTATCTTTAATTTAGTCTTAATATGATCTCTCTCCTTCACCTGTGAAACTATAAAAAGTTATTATTCAATTCTGCCATAAAACTTTTTTCTTTTTTTTCTTTTTAAGAGCTGTACTGAGTAGCCACAAATTAACTGCTTTTGTAGACTTCTAAGTGTGAAAAAAGCACCACCGTGCCTTCAAAAACATGAACGCATGAAAACTGCACAGCAGTATCAGGACCCCACAGCCCTCACACTGTACAAGTAGAAAACGGACTTTTTGTCCTCAAAACCTTTGCATCTCTCTACAGCTGTTTATAATGGGAGTAAAGAAACATCTTCCCTCCAATCCGGCCCAGATGACTAATTAACTGATACACCAGCAATGCTGCAGTTGCCAAGTTATCATCCTCAGGACCATAATTAACAGAGAGGAACTTCCAGTGGGAATCAGGCTTGAATGACATTGGCGGTAACAATTAAAGCTCCCGACGCTCTCACAGCATGGCAGAGCAGCCTTGTTAGCCCTCCGAACACTCCTCGTTCTCTCAGTTCTGCCAAGTGCCTCTTGGAGGCAGCTAAGGCTCCGTATAGTTTTACTGGACTCAGGGATCGTCCAGAAACCTCTGGCTTCAGGTTTTGCTTCTAAAATAACAGTGCTTACATCTACTTCCCCTTTTTCCACGTTTCTGGTTCTTTCATGTAAGCAATGGAAGCGCAAGAGGGAAGTCCACAACCAAAACAGTGCGTGGGGGGAGAGATTTCTCGCTTCAGCCATCCTTTTGGATTTGTTATACATTCTGTAGTTCAAGGAGGCCAGAGATCCCAGTGCTGGCTAAATATACTTAACTATACCCTAGTATCATTTCGGTTTTCTTCTCCCAACATCCACACTCCCAAACTCTTTACAGCTCTTAACCATGTGTCGTGCATGTGGATTTTTGTGCCTCGTGGCAGAAAACCCAAACACCAGACTGGAGCAATATGTTATCAGAGTGGATTTTTTAATGTTTTTGTTTCACCTAGTGGAGACATTGCCATTCTCACCTTGATTAATGCATCAACCCTTTGCACAAGGTTTCCTGATTCCTCCCAAGCCATCAGCCTACCCACAGGCAGCAGTTCCTAATGAGGCAACACGGCTCTCTCTAAAACAAATGCAAAGAGAGGAGGACATCCTTGATCTTTTATTGCTTAAGTGCTTCTGGTGCAATGATCTACTTGCAGCTGACATTTGAAACTTGAAGCTAAAAAGAATTCCGCAGATGGGATTTGAAGGTCATCCAAACACAGCTTTAAACCCGCTCTACTTTGTTCCCTAACGTAGCCTCAGTACAAGCCTCTGGTTGTAAGCTATCCCGTACTTTTCTTCCTCCAAGTTGATCGTCTGGTCTGTCAATTTATGACTGGGTGGGAAAAAGCAAAAAATACATTTACACAGATGTTCCTAATGGTGCTTTCTTTTAAAGCAGTAAAGCTGGAAAACTTGATTTTATCTTTTAGCTTACTCTGTTTGAAGAAATAAAACTTCTCTCTTTTTCCCTACGATCTCACGACACTTAACTAGAAATAAATTTCCACCGTGAAATGCCGTGGTAAATGTCTGTTCCACCTTTTCAGGACAGTGTGCTTGTTAGAGATACTGTGACACTCTGCTGACTACCCAGTAGATTTAAAAGAACTCGTATTTGTAATTCAAAACTGTTAATTTTTGTGCCACATTTGAGCAAAAAGGCTAACTACGGGTTTGCATAAAGGCTGACTACTACCCCATGCGAAGGATTAGCCCACATCTGCATGACACTTAAATCCTACTTAAGCCTATTCCAAATATCATCAACGTTCTTCTGGCACAAATGAGACAGCACCGCCGTGGATTAGGTAACGGGAGACACGCTCAGCATGCTGGACTAGATGACAGGGAAGGAACAACATAGCATTACTAGGTTATGCTATCATATGTGCTCTCTAACCCTCTTGGATATAACAGCTTCATCTTATATATCCTCTCCTATATCACGACCTGCACCTGGCAGCACAGATCATGCTAACTGCTGACACCCAGTGCATGAAATCACAGCGGGAGAGAAGCCGCAGCACTGAGTTGGTCTGCACTCAGCAGTGGAGCATCGCAGAGCTGGGGCCAGCCCTGAGTAACATCAGTGCTAACGCTCACAGGCGCAGAACCTCCTAATTGCAGTGTTCCTAGTCTTGTTAAACACGCTAACGACAACAGCTTGCCATAAAGCCCCAGCTGTGTTAAACCGCAGCCTTGGTCGGGAAGTCACATCTCCAGGCTCACTTGGGAAAAGAACAGAACCCGGTGATGAATGCTTCTGAAACAACCCCCCAAAATCTAGGGACACAGGCCACTTCGCCCCAAACTCCAGTCTGAGTGAGGACCACGAACAAATGTTGCCGGACAAGGCCTCGTGCCCCTCATTTGTCTCGTGTCCCCAGCAGGCAGCTCTGCCCACCACTGCCAACATTTGTACTCAAAGAAAAAAACTAACTCACAGGTGGCAACCAATAGCCATAACGGTGAGAAGCCAAGCTCAAAATGTGTTCCGTGACTGCTGTCTCTAATTATTTTCATTCCACTATTCACTGATTTTAAGGCATCTGTAATCACCCAGACTGACTTCCAGACGTAAAATTTAAGAAGGTGCATGCAACTCTCAGGAAACGCCTGCTACTGGATACTTTACAATGCACTTCTCTCACACTAGCACAAGTATAAGCGTGTTTTCTCACTGTGTGATTCTTTATGTGGGCTAAGCGACGCTTCATCTTCCATAATTCGCACGTCTTGCCAGTACTCCGCTACCAAATCTGAAAATTCTGTAAATAGAGGTGAGGTGATTTTGCAGATCCCAAAGCTTCTCAGGGAAGTTGTGCTGCAGCTCCTCACCCCACGGCACGGCAGCTGGCTCAGCCTCAGCTCATCTGCACAGCAACTGGAGCACTTGTGCCACGTCCAGAACTGCTCTTCTGGACATCAGGAAAGGCTGAAAACCACCGTGGGCAATCGCTTTAAGTATTAAAGAGCTTGGTCACCAAACGAGGGAGCATCAATCTAACAAAGTCTCCCTACTACACTGTGCATTAAAAGCATTAATCCTCAAAGCTTTGTAAAATGGACAAACACAGCTGTTTGTGAGCAGCTGTCTTCAGCAGGGAAACCAAAGTCCAAGGGGAAAGGAAGTCAGTAGGTGTTACACAGAGTGCCTGTTGACAAAATAAAGGAAGCACCTGAAGCTCCATACTAAACTTGGAGAAATTATAGCAGAATAAGGCCATTATTCTTCTAAATGAGAGCAGACATAGCCACCCTTACCTACCCTAAATATCTGTGTTAAAGAAGCCGTGACAATCTCTGGTCCTAACAAAGCACTCACAAGGCCAACTGGTAAGTAGGGGGCAAGTGTCATGAAATAAATAAATATTGTGCCCCACATGGAGATGTGCTGGAAACACAGAATTGGTATCGAGGGATTCAGGTTCATAACTTCAAGCGTCTTCAAAGTCAGCAAACTGGAGACGTAAGCACTCACTTGCTCGTGGAGGTACAAAAAACAGTTATGGGTTGTTAGCATGACCCAGAAGGAAGCTGAACATCACAATTATGGAAAGAGGAAATGCTCACCAATGTTGCTTGTGGAATTGCTGTCAACGCCCTTTGCCCAGAAGGCTGTTGATAGTATCATTTTCAAGGAAGTAGAAATACTGTTGTATAAGGGAGCTTTTCCACTGAACACAATACCATCCCGTGTACCCAGCACACAAAGTCAGTACAAAACCAGCAGTAAATCACCCAAGCACTTCGTAAGGCTGTATTCACTCTCTCCTGCATTCAGAGCCATCCCTTCGAAAAGCTTGGGCAGAGAGCTACTGCAACACAAGGCTTGGGGAGATATCTAGGGAATGAGATACACCCTATATGCAGTATAAACGTGTATATATATATATATATACACGTTTATATATATATCTAATAGGCTCTGTAAGCACTAGCTCTGGGCCATTAGCAGGTCCCAGGTGCCCTGCAGAGCACTACCCAGAAAGAACTGCTTATTAGTTGTTTTAACTCAGAAACAAAGTAATGGAAATGATCTTCCTGTTTTCCATTTACTTGTCCATCAATTTATCCCAAGCATCTTTACACCAAGTTCCGTCAGAGCTGAGAAAACAAGATGAAATTTCTCAGTGATCCGCTCGACAAATGACCCCTGAAAGGCCCAGTCCAACCCTGTTGGAACTTTGCTCATTCCACTGTGCTTACACTGGCCCCTAGATCCTGCATCGCTCCACTTAACACAGCTAACGTGTGTGACTAGAGCTCAGCTCAGCTCCAGATGGCCAAATGTCAAATAAATTAAAAAACAGCCACTGCCAAATCTCCACTTAAAAAAGAAATAAAGAAAAAATCAAAGAGGGAATGTGAATTCAGCATCAGAAAACATAATGCAACATACTGACTTTCCTTTTGCAGGTCACTTTTACAAGATATCTACCTCATATAAGGTAATGAAAAGATGCAAAGGTAATGAAAACATGCAATAGATCTCTGCCCCTAGCTACTGCACAGCCTCGCAGCTCTCTTCATCCTGCTGACAGTGTTTATGTCCTCCAAGACAGAAAGCCACCATGCTCTGGATTAGGAGTAAATCCTCGACACCACTATTGGCACACAAGCTATTCCAAAGAGGTATTAAAAATAAATAACATCATCCAGATACTGCAGATTCTTTAGAGAAGATTGAAGCATAACTAGAAAGCAAACTATGGGCTAGGCAAAAAAAAAAAAAAAAAAAGCGTACTTGCCTATGGTTCAGCTAAGCCAAAAATCACAATTGGCAGTAGCTGATCAACCCCACAGAAACTGAATAAAAACATGACCATAAATGCACGTGCCATTTGTAGAGTTGATGTTTCCAGCAATTTACCAACATGGCTGCTGGGATGGCAAAAGAAAAGCTACTCAGTTCAGAGCAGGGTTTAGACCAGAAGAGAGGAAGAGAAGAAGGAAGGGACAGAAATATCTTGATTAACATACAGAACTGGGTCTCCTTAAGAGTAGGATCACTTTACACAACTTCTCTTCCCTGCACTAACCTACATCTGACATCAGTCATAATGCTTCAGGAACAGCTAAAAGTAATTTTCACACCTTTCTTCTAGAATAACATCTTATCTAGCATGTCCTAGATCAGATAAAGCGAATTGTGGATGAAATACAGATTTTTACCTAGATTCTTGTAGCTACCAGGATGGATGGTTCTCCAAAGATCACAATGCCTACTTTTGCACCTTCTGATCAGGGGAATACTTACTAAAAATCAACTGTATACAATTAACATTCATTTTTACACTCCAAAGTGTAACTCTATCCTCATTATCAATTAAACTTATATAAAACAACATATTGTTGAGGCTCTCTGTGCTGTTCTCATACACTAATGAACATGCAAAAAAACCCTTTCAAGAAAGTCTCCAAAATACAAGTTGAGACCAAATACAGCTGGATAAACCCTTTCATCCCATATCATAGAACCCTAGAAGTTCTAAAATACTAATGGTGAAAGGGACTCAAAAAGCCTATGTGCCCCCTCCTCACTTACAGCAGGATGAACTGTCCCTAAAGCATTCCCCTGCTTAATGTCTTCCACTGTGTCAAATGTTACTGAAAAAAATCTGACCAATTCATTTCTCTGACTAGCACAAATCCGGAATTACTCTGCCAGCCTCCACAGTAATTCCAGATTTGCAGAACACAATAGAGTATATAGCTCGTCTTCAAAGAGCTCTGAAGAAAGACTTTTTGTCAATATATTCAAAGTGCAGTGCATAAAATAAGCACTGCAGTTTCTAAACAGTCATTCAGGCAAGAAATAGATCAGAAATAAAAGGCATGTTAATTATTTTTGAAGCGCTTAGGAAAGGAAAGATCAAATTGCTGTATCTGTTTCACCTTCTGATACTGCAGAATACTGTGCTCAAGTGTTATCAACAGTATTGTCTGACATTTTCAACACATATGAAACAGGAAAATAACTGAAATGTCCTCGTACTTCATCATGGGAGTACAAACGTCGAGAATCAAGAGTAACATGCTTATGGAAACCATAAATATTATTAGCAACTAATGCTGGAGAGAGTAAAAGCTGAATTCAAGTTTTCCAATTGGGTTATCTTGCATTGCAGAAATCAAGCAGGGAGGCAGAAAATGAAACTCAATAGATTCTAGAAGCCAAGAACTATTTCAGTCCACGATGCATGTTGTTTCTGGAATACAGGCTGTGGAAAACATCAATGAACGCTTTACTAAGAACTACACACTTGATAGAAATTCTGAGCAGACACGCTAGCACACACTTTGAATGGACCAACCATCTCCCATCCTTGTGTCAAGGCATCACTTTCTGTCCTAGAACTTGGAATAATCTCAGACACCAGCTCTCATGTGGCCGATTGGCCATGCTATTGATGTAACATTTATTACTGGAAATCAAAAAAGTACAATACACTAAGTAAACTGAGCTGTCCTGCTGGAAGGAAGGAAAATATATTTTGACAAAAACTATTAAGCTGGGAACTGTTAATAGCATTACTCGTGTTTAGGCAAAAGCAGCAATTCCTGTGGACTTCAGTTTCTCTTCCAATCGTACCTTCTGTCATCCCCATTTCATTTTACAAATAGACGACTGCTTGTTGTGTTTATAAGAACAGCTTTGCCCAGTTCTAGCTGCATCTATGGGCTCTTTAGACACGCCACAAGTCACAAAGACGTCCTGGGTGACCTACCAGTCAATGGGAGATTTAACAGGGAGTTAAGACGGGACCTCTGCTGGCATCAAGCTTTCCAGTTACTTTACACGTGACAACAGATGGTGTTTCCTAATTGCCCTAGGAAATCGCTTAATAAATCTGTTTGAAACTTCAGCTTGCAGTGCAAAGAAAACATGGGTAGCAAGGAATTAACTATTTATTCAAGGAAACCAGCAGATTCTACTTTTAAGCAGCACCACGGATGGTGTACCTCAGCAGGAGGGATATGCACTGGCGCTGGGGCTGTTCAGCCTCGCAGAAGATCAGCTCTTTGCTATGCAAACACAAACACGGCACCAAACTTGGGTTTTGATGTTTCCCCTCGGAAGCCACCTGCTTGCACACAGCCCCCCTCCAGGCCCTACTCCTGTGCGGGACAGCAGGAGAGGCCTCGCTTCTGCGGGTTGACTGCTTAAAAACAGGAGTCGGCAGAGCGAAGCACTCAGAGGTTTCAGGCAGCTGTGAATTTTTCCTCAGACAATTATAAACCAGTACTCCTTCCGCTCCCTCCTGAAAAATCACAGAAATATTGTCAGCAATTCTGAGGAGAGTCACTGCAGAAGGCGCTCACCTAGGCTGGCTGCTATGCTGCCTGGGGTGTCCAAAAACCAAAGCAAGAAAAATAAGCTTCCTGGCATCAGGGCACTTACAACTCCTTCCACCAGAGAGCTTTCAGTAACTCTCCAAATGTTCTCTGCTCCCACCTCGCTCTTATACTCAAGGCCAGTTCTGGGCTGTGCCAGCTGGGCCTCTCCCAGCTCGAAGGAGCATTTCCACACACACTCTCCCTCCTTGTTCCACTTTACATATTTCTCTTGCTCACCATTCCCAGGTGCCTTCCACTCCCCTTCCGCCCTGTGCAGCTCTCACTCACCGTCTCCTTTACCCACTGCTCTCAGGACTTCTCAGCCTGTGGAAGAAAAGCACAGGCAGCTCATTTAACAGGGCAGAGCAAGGCTCAGGCTGGACCTTGCCTTCTGGAGAAAACTGAGTCATAGCCCGCATTAGCGGACGCTGCTGGACCTCTGCTTTTGGTGGGAGGGTTCAGGTATGGAAACTAAACATGCTGTAAAACCACTCCACAAAACTCTGACAGTCATTCAGCAATAGGAATCGCACGGATGGGGATACGAATGGATCCCCTCCCCTCTTCCAAGTGGCTGCAGTGAGCACAGGAGGTTACAGCTTCCTCAGTGGGTGTCGCTGCACAGGCCCAAAACACACTGGCGCACACACGAGCACGCTGGCACACACCAGCCCACCCAAGGGTGCTTTGCTGGGGCTCCCACTCCCCGCAGTGCCCCCCAGCACTTGCTAGTTTCAGCTGCCCGCCTGCAGATCCCGCCTGCACCAGCCAGCCAGCCATTCCCTTTGGCATCACAGCCAACGACCTGCACTAAAAATACCTCCTGAGCATCATAAATAGCAAGATGGTAGAATTCTCAATCCCCCCTGGAGGCACATAGTCTCTTTGCTTTTGATAAATACAGAGTGGCAATTATGTACACAGAATAAAGTGCATCTTACTGCACCGGTCTGCTTGGCCTGTTTGCCTTGCAGAAAGGAAAAATGACAACTTCCACTATCTGCTGAAGCTGGCACCAGAGAACAAGAGAAAGAGGGGGAAAGTGCTATTGTGAAAAGTCTCAAAATCTAGCAAACCTAGTTTTAGAACACATTTAAATTATGAGGATGTAGTGCCCAAAACACAAGACCAGTGTTACTAAAGAAAACTTCAGCTCTGCACCAAGCAGTGAGCCATGCAGGAGGAAAACCCAAAGCACAAGTGGAAGGCTGCATCTTTAGGGTCATTGTTTAGTAGGTGATATCAGTGGTTGGGGGCTGATCGGACCAGGTGATCTCGGAGGTCTTTTCCAACTGTAATGATTCTAGGATCTTGCCCTGCTTCACTGCTGAACCACAATGCATGGCAAAAGGAGCAAAACACAAAGCACAGCATGAGCCAGATGGAAGGAGGAACAACCCCTGACCCTTTTATGGCACTTTACTCTTGAAACCCCACACAAACCACTACAGGAACCCCACACAGGGAGAACTTCTGAAGTACCAATGAAACCTTCCAAGTCTGTGAGCTCTGCTGACCCATACAATTCTGGAATATTCAAGACACTCAGTTTATGATGAATAAAAAGTTAGATTATTTTTTCCACATTCTCCTGTAAGTTTTAAAATACTAAATCTAGAAAAAATTGCCACTGTCAAGCTGCAACTCTGAAGGAAGGACATCACAAGTGGACTACGAACTTGTGTAGGAAAATATTTACCACGTTTCAAGCACATAAAGAAATATGGTACCACTGCAGTAATTAAAATATGTTCATAGATATTAGCCATTTATCCTTTTTAAATTGTAAATGATATTCTCAGAAATACAGAAAGCAAGATAACAGCATCTCAACCACGGCACCAGAATTTTATTATAAATCAATCTTGTATTTTGCATAAACATAAAGAGTTAACCAGAGCCTGCCTCTCTGAAACATGAGACTCCGGCAAATGCGCACGGCACATCTAAGTACACAAAACATTTTTGCCATTCATCTCAAATATCAAAACATCTCTCAACAGAAAATAGAAAAAATATTTATAGACATTTTTGGACAGAGATCACTTCAGGTCAAGTCAGAAAGAATCCCTAAGCCTCGATCATCAAATTCTTTTATCAGTTGCTCTGGATTTAGCCAGTGTTACTAAAAGAGAAATAAGACATAGGCTTTTTATAGCAGCTGTCAATTCAAGGATGATCAAAGTTTTATTATTCTTCCTGAGATCAAAGTCCAGCATTTTGGGATTATCTCCAGCTCATGAAGCAGAATAAACAGTTCTGGATAACCACATTATTATATAACAACACTGTCTTCTTGCAGTGAGTTTTATTCCACAGTTTATAAATGAAATGTCTGCTTATCTTTTGTTTTACTATGACAAGAGAAAACCATACAACAGTAGCAAAGGCTGTAGAAACATTAAATCCTGTCCTGAGTGTCTGCATTCGTAGGAAGAGAATATTTACAAGTACAGGTGAGACTAAGATTAAAAAACAAAACTAGGCACAACTCCAGTGAAAGCCAATCAGTTTTACAGCTCTGCTCATTTTAAACCCCTCAAGACATGTGCAGGCTTCCTGCTGTGGAACACACACTCACCCACACCTTGGCACAGCCTGCTCATGCATGCACACACCCATAGCACTGGAATAAAGAAAGTCCTTGGCAAAAAAATTAATATACTTTCATTACAACTTTCATAAATAGGCATAAAATATTACTTCATGGGTAGTACTCAGCACAATTCCTGTTGCAACTAAATCTAATTTTAAAGGTGACATTGGTGGTGTTTAGATTTGTGCTAAGGTCACTATTTGTCACTCAGATGTGCTTTCACTCAAAAAAAAGAAAAAGGTTTTCCTTCCTTCTGTTTTCATTCTGAGAAAAACATTAATTTCCACCTTGCCTACTGACCACAGGCCCACCTACATTCCTGCATCTTCAGAAAAACAACAAATCCCAAATCCATCTCTTCTTTTACACCCTAATTCTATGAAGTTCATGCACCTTACATAGCATCTGTTGGAGCCTGCTCTCCCACAAATGCTGACTCACAAAACCACAAACCTAGGACAGCGGAGAGAGCCAGGACTTTTCATTTACCGCATGCGCAGGCTCTGAGTTAGCTGGAACACCCCTCTCAGGGCTGTGTTACACTATCTTAACTACGATCCTTTACTGTTAACTAAGTTTCAGCTCTTATCTAACCTGGTCTTCTCCCAAAGTTTCTAATGCCAAAAACAAACTGAAACCTTTTATCACTAGTTAAAAGGAAACTGTAATTTGAAAAGCGGTTTTGCTGACTGCTCTGTTGATCAAAGATGCCTCATACAAGCCCGGTGCAATAGGAACAAAATCAGCTCTATAATAACAATAATTAGAGCAGAATCCTTTCATTGAGTGAAATCCCACAGTCCTTACTCATACAAGATTTACACTGGAGGAAACTGTAGTTAAAATGAGAGCACATTAAAAATGACTAAGTTAGGGTCCCAGATATAGCAAAGGGAATGACAAATATTAAAACCAAAAAAATGTTACAGAAATTGTTTCAGCTTGGCACTTCGGAATAAAATATAACAATACATGACCTGTTTGTGCAGTTCCACAAGCAGCATAAAGCATCTTTGTTAGTAAGGAAGCAGTCAACCAAAACTTATGTTACCCTCCAAATGTGCAATGTGATAAGGCCACTCACTTCTCAGGCGTATTTCCAGAAGGATCACTTCTAAGCATGACACCGATAAGTTACCAAGAAAATGTCTCTGTGTGTGAAATAGAAAAAGACCTCTATCTAGAAAAAGCCATTGACGTGGTCAATGAAGAGCACCATTTCTCAGCATACTCCTAAAAGAGCTAAGCACTGGCCCTAGGGCTTCAGGGAGGCAGAACCTCACAACTTGCTGAGCAGTCTGGTCTGGTTTTCTTCCAACTCCCTTAAGTTGAAACTGCAGATATTCCACAGGGAGAAAAAAGTACCCTTTGCCCCACCTTTGAGCATGCTGTCTCCTGGACATTCCTGTTCCATGCTTCCCTCCGCAGTACCTCCCAGCCACAGCCGTGCAGAGCCCGTGTCTCCCCAGTACCTCCCAGTGACACCAGCAGCATGGCAGCAAAGCCCCAGCACCTCCTCTTTGAAGGCAAAGAGCATCCCAGGGTAACAACACACGCTGGCGTATCATACCTTTTTGGACAGCCTTTTTTACCGTGACACAGATCCTCTTCGCGCTTTAAAATACAGAGCTTACGTGAACATGTTCATCTTCTTCAGATGTGAAGCACACACAAGCCTTTCTAGCCATGAGGCAGAAACTCCAAGGCCACATAATTACACCATAGCCACGACCACAACAACCACAACCAACAGCACAGGAATCGGCACAGGCTGCAGAGCCTGGGCGCAGGCAGGCGATCAGCACCGCTCCGAGTGTGAGCCCAACTCAGATGTGGGTGCAGAAACAGCAGGCGCTGCACTGGATGTGGCCACGGTTTGTGACTCACATGAAACAAACTGACTCACCGAAGCACTAATTCTAGTTTACAAATGTGGAAAGGAGAACCTAAGGCTCCTCCACCATGGGTGTACCTTACTAAAGCCCATCTGGTCCAGCCTTGTTTACAAATTAAGGATTTCCTTACATTACGTATGGGGCTGGTAAACACACTGAATGCAATGCTCAGTAATGTTTACAGGATTGAGACTGTGACTGGGGTTGGATTTTCTAAAAATGAAATCCTTTCTGAAAACATGCAACAATAAGGGCTGAGGATTTAAAAGAAGAGTCTCTAAAGTATTTTTCTGCTATTACTGTATAGCGCCTACGAGTATTTTGGGGTTGTAACTGAGACCACTTACTTATAAAGACATCATAGCCTAAACAATATGCAATGAAAAAAATTAGGGGCTACTTGCTGGTCTCAGAACTTACAGACCAAGGTCTGCTTTGTATTCTGTTTCCACCTTTATACTGCAGCACTAAGAAATACTACATCAAGCACATGAACTAACCACATGTGGTTTCATTTCCAATTACTTACAGGTTAGGTTAAAAATAATTCAAAATATTCAATTCAAACCCATTATACTAAAAAGAAGGGGAAAAAAATCTCCAAAAGATTATTTTCAGAAACTGCAAAGCACATGAGGTTCCGCTGTTCTTCACTGAAAGCTATTTTGCTGGCTTTTCCATCCATAAGCTGATGTTCATTTTCCTTGTGTGCAACTCCTTTCAAAGCTGTGCATCTAAAATAGATTCTACCTCATTGTCCCAGTTTCCTTTTGTTGTTGCCATTAGTCTATGTAACTTTTTCCATGTATTCAGGACTAATTTTCATTAATCTCAGAAGTTAAACAGCCCAGGCTAATCTTTGTTGAGGGGAAAAGAAAGATGGGAAGAAGAGGTGAAGCTTAAAAAGGACCAGCTCAAAAGAAATACTATCTGTTCAGACAGATACCTCATTAAAACACTCTTCTTCCCCACCAAAACAAAACTTCTACCAGGTCTAAAGATTAGGCTGCAGGTAGAGATTCTCATCCACAGACAAGTACAGCTTACAGTGACATTCCAGGTGCTGATCCTGACCTCTTTAAGCCACTACATTGAGGTTCAAGCCCTGAAATGAGTACCTAGAGAAAAAAAAACCACCTAAGTCATTACACAAATTTGGAAGAAATAAGCAGAAGGTATGGATAGGATTAAATAACGGTATGAAATGGGTACACATGGAATTCAGGATGAAAGCTGGGGGGAGAAACAGCCTTGGCTGCAGGCTGGCGCCCTGCAGAGCACAGGCCTGGCAGGCAGGAACGCACCGTGCGGGCAGGACTCCACGCACGGCCCTGCCTCAGGCACCACTGCAGCGCGCCCAGCCCTGCCAAGAGAGCTCCTGCAGGCTGTGGAGGATCGCAGCGAGGAACATGCTGGAAATCACTGTGACTGGGAGTGTCCACTGCTACTATAATTAACCGCTCAACACACTAAACTTCACTATTTGTGAAATTAAGGAAACGCTCAGCCAGTTTGCACCGCCCTGCTGTCCAGGCCTCTCAGGAGGACACGCAGCCAGCAGGTCGCAAACAGCGGCCAGGAAGGTCGGCACGTGCCTGAAAGGAATGCCTCTGACAACAAGCATTAAAACAGAGCAATATATTTCAACAAGGGCACGGCAGACAACATTGCCACCTCTTAAAAGGCTGGTGCCTTTAGATGGAGCAATATTGCTGTGCTCATCACAGACCACAATAAATGGCCGAGCTGCAGCTCACAGCAGCTAGTTTTTAACCCTGTCGGCATGGACCTCGATCAAAACCACCACTGCCAGCAACAGCAGCCATGGCTACAGCTGTTTGAGGAGAATTAGAAGATTAGGGAAAGAAAAATAAAAGGTACTAGTGGAATATACAGGAGCTCAATATTTATTATGTCAATTTCTCACTGACAAACCTGTGAGACATCAACCAAGTGATCTGCACAGTGTGTACGAGGAAAGAAGTTACCAGAGCAAAACATAACGAGGTGAAGTTTGTCCTCTTCCCATCGAAATCTATTGCCAACTGGTGTAAGTACAAACTAGTAGTCTGAGAACAGGACCTGAAGACAGGAATTCCCCTCCTGACCCTGGATCTGAGACTCAGTGCAAAGAAAAACATCACCTCAGTTGCCTCACCTGTAAAACAAGGACAAAACCTCCCTAACACCAGTGTCGGTGATGGATCTGTCTGTTTGATCTACATTTGTTGCAAAATCAATTCTGAAAAGACAAAGATTGTAGTATGAAATAAATTCCAAACAACCCTACTACGCTGACTGTTGAGTAGGCTAAAAAATGGAAGTACTTGCTCTACAACTCCCACACTTACAGTATCAGAGAGGCACAGAACAACCTGTTAATATTAGACAGCAATAATATTTCTTTAACTCTGGCTTCTGTCAAAACTTAGTGATTATTGTTATGGCACAAAAAAGGCAGAAAAAACACCACTATTGATAAACCTATTTTATGTGCCTTCATTTTGCCTGAAGTTGCCCACTAGACTAAATATACCTCGTGCTAATTCTTTCAATATTTAGAAAAAAAAAAAAAAAAGCTAAGATCTTATTTGTCCATATGAAAAACTACCATTTGTGCCTGCTTGCTTCAGTGTCACTGCAGATTACTAAAGTTAAAAATAGCCATTTTCCATTAACTTAGACCTTCATGATAACAAGTAGTTTTGACAGTTTTTAAGCAGTTTGAGATAACATGCACAAGTAGGTCATGGTTATACTTGGCTTTAGAAAAATGTCTTTCATCCAGCGAATTTACAGCTCTTTACAAACAAGCCCTTAGGTAAGCAACAACCTATAAGGCTTACTCCAACACCCAAATTCAGTCATGTATGAACCCTAATAGCAGCTACTTAACAACAGCTGAAAGTATAATATGAAGACCTTTGCAAACTGCACAATAGAAAGCATGACTGACGTCAACGGCAGTGATCCCAACAGGCTGCAGAACAGGTCATGAGAGTGCCCTGGGAAGCGCTCCAACTTGACAGGGACGTGGAAAAGGATTTTCAAAGTCCACTTTAGTTTAGCTCCCAGTTCAATCACCAGATTTCCAAAATGATTATTCGTTCACGCTTCTGGGAATACTCATCTATGCTACTTCATCTGGCATTTGGTCAGAACGTCAGCTAGAGCTGTACTATGAAGCAAGCTGCAAAGGAAGGTTAGAGGCTTTGGTAACAGGGAGAGGCGAGGGACATTGCAAAGGACATCAACAACATAGTCTGTGAGAGCTGGTAGAAAATAAAGGAGAATTTCAGAAAATTCATCTTAAAGCACAGGTCAGCCATTAGTCCTCACAGCAACCCCTCTGAAAAAATTATCTCCCATTATTTCCATTGTACAAGTAGGGAAGTATAAAACTCTTCACTCTGTTCCATCTACAGAAAAATTACATTATTTTGTATTATTTGCTAGACTTTATGTATTGATTTACAATCTACCATCATGTCATTGGCTATATGGTACTTCTGCTTAAATAACAAGGAACTAGAGCAGAAGAGTTCAAAGGGATGGTTCAAAATACAGAGGTCCTGATGGATTTCAGGAGTTTCTTCCGTCATCTCTTGCAGTCAGTTCACTAGACCATGCTGCCTCCTGGAGCAAAAGAGATGAACAAAGAGAGCTGCACAAATTGAACACTTATGATATTGTGATGTGTTTTACTATGCCTTGAGTATCTTCTGCAGTTTAGTAATAAAAATGGCACAGGTAAATGTTTAACTCTTCTGCTATTCTTGGTATGCCTGGTGTACAAACAGCAAGCTCCAAATCTGATGCATTCAGAATAATAATGATCACCTTTTGGACAGCTAACACTACATAAAATATTAACAATCAATATTCGCTGAACACGCAGACCCTAACGATACCGAGGTTTTAATGAGACTCCTTATGCATGAGGTAATCTGCCAGCATGAAGCAAAGGGTCCTGATCCAACACTCAAACAAAGCCCTGATCCCATAAAGACGTATTTCTTACCTGAGCTACATGCTCAGAAGTAACCTCATTAAGATTCGTCATACCACGTTAAGTGTCTAAAAGTAAGTTCATACATAACATTTTATCAGTAGTAGCGTTTAGAACAGTTGACAATAAAAATGTTCTGTACTGCCTTATACACAAATAGCCTTTGGTCAGCACCAAAAAACTCTACTATTTACTCCTACAGACATGCTTATTTTCTAAGTCCATCTGTTAAAATTGAAAAGCAGACATCGATAGAAATTAATATCTTAATCTCTTTTATGAATCTTATTTGCTGCATCTCTAAACTCCTGTGAGGTCCCTGTCCCTCCAATTAATTACTCTGAAAAAAAGGGATTGCAAGGGAAAGGCTGAGAAAGAATTCCCCCTTCATCTCCAGGCAGCTCTCCAGCAGAACCAAGCAGGCATCAAACATCCATGCCATGTCGATGAAATATGAAAGAGGAATGGTGGGGGGTGAAAATAGGAATAGGGCCAGTGGAAATGTTCCCTGGCTTCCCATTCTGTATGTTTCAGGTTTGGTGGAGCAAAACATCTGCAGAGCTGAAATTGCAAGGTATTTCCATCGCTTCCTCAACTCCAGGTAGCCCTGTGAAGACAGCAAATCTAACGCATGTCATAAAGCTTTGCTGAGACCAGGGCTTTCCCCCCAGGTACTAATGCAGCCTTAGCACAGCACTGATGCTAACACAATTAGCGCTCTTCCAGAAATGGATTCTTCGGAGACTGATGCAGACCACTGCTTCCTACAGCAAGAGCTCCACAGTGCCACGAGGAATTACGCTGACCTACCACCATTTATTATTTATACCTGGGATGGGTGCGACGCTGTCGGAACATGGTGCCAGGCACAGAGTGCTGACAACCCTTCAGCAGTCGCACGCTGCCATCCATGTGCGCGAGGCTCATTCGGACAGCGGGAGGAATCCAGGCAAAGGAAAGCGCTGGTGCACGCCGGGCGGTGTGTAGTACGTGAAGATGCAGAGAAATAAGGGGATGCACAAACAGGGCGTATCCCTGCATTCAGGGGCTTGTTCACACGCCATATATAATTTTCACAAAGTATTTTTTTCATTTCAGAGACAACCGGGGAGTGGTTTTACTGGTTATTACCGTGCAGATAATTTTAAGGGGGGGAAAAAAAATAAATAAAAAAGGAGAGAGATGCTTACCGGTATTTCAGCTTTGTTATGACAGCGTTCAGAACATGTTTAACTTTACGCCTCCGGTTCCTCCGCGGGCACGGAGTGCAGCCGCGCAGCCCCGAGGGCAGCGCCCCGCGCCCCGCACCTGCAGCCCCGCAGCCCGCCGCCCACCCCAGCGCCCGCAGGGGGGCTCGGCAGCCTCGGGCCCCCCACCCCGGCACCCAGCGCCCCCTCCCCGAGCCCCTTCGCCGCAGGGCTCCGCGGCGGCCCCCCAAGTCCCCCGGTCCCCCCTCGCCCCCCGCAGACCCACCTCGGGCGGACATGGCCGGGCCGGGCCGGGCCGGGCCGTGCCGAGCCGGGCGGGGCCGCGGCGCTCTCCGCGCTGCGTGCGCCTGTGCGGCTGGGCTCGGCTCGCCTTGGATCGGATTGGATCGAGTCGGATCGCCTGGGATCGGGCTGCCGGGGGCAGGGCGGCGGCTGCGGGGCGGAGCGGGGCGGGCGCAGCGCTGCGGGCCCGGAGGGGCAGCGGGCGCCCCCCCGGCGGGGCCGGGAGCTCCCCGGCACGGCGAACGCCCCCCCCCCCCCCCCCCCCTCCTCAGCGCACCGGGAGCCTGCGGGGAAGGGCGGGCCACGGGGACCGCGGCGGTGCGGCCGAACTGAAACGCGAGAGGCGGCTTTGCTCAGGGCCGGCACGGACGGCAAGCAGGACCCGGGGTGTCGGAGCAGCCAGCACGGAGGTGGCAGAGGGGCTGAGTCACGCTCCTCCGCTCTGCGGTGCCACACACAGCGCAGCTGCCTGCTAGCAACAAGCCCCCACGGTTTTCCTATGAAATAAATACAGCTGGTTATCTAGGAGAGGTGGCGGTGCTCGCATCCCTGTCCGCGGATGCCCACAGCGGGCGCACGGCGCGTTCCCCACCGCAGCGCCGAGGTGCAGCCGGCTGGTGGCTGCTTGGCAGCGCCCTTGTGCTGCTCACCCCAGTGCCAGACAGGCAGCGACTGTGTATATGTATGTATATATGTGTGTGTACATGTACGTGTATGAGTAAGGGAGCAGGGCAGCAGCAGCGCAACGGTGAGCACACACGTGCCTCCTCATCAGGTGATGTACGCGCAGACAATGCGCCGGCACAGCTCTTCCTCCCATATCGCGCTCAGCCAGCAATGACTTGTAGTCGTATGCACCTCTGTTTGCCCACTGTCACCCGCACTTCAGTTCATACTCCTGAGGTCGTTCTGTCTTCTTGCCCCTTGTTTCTGAATCCTGCAGCAGCAATGAAATAAATCGCAGGTTCGCCTCTTTCCCAGCTCCTGTAGTTGCTCAGCTAACATCCACTCAAAAAAGTTCCCTTCCCTGTCTTCTTTTCTGAAATGAGTAATGTTTTCCACTTGGAAACAACTCAGGTTTTCCTTCTTGTACCAAAAGAACCAAGGTTTTCCTCATGTAATATAACAGCATTTTGTGTTTTTAATTGAGTCATTTCCTATGCACTTCCTTCAATGAGTTTCTGACTAGCATTAACAAGGGTTCTCCCGCGTGATACTTAATAGATGGCTTAAAAAAAAAAGGTTCAGGAACATGCAGAAATTAGCTTTTTAATGAAGAATTTCCTTTCTTTATGCTGCTAGGAAGTAAAAGAGAAAGGCATTTGTACCTTGGCTTTCTGTAGAACACAAAGAATTTTTTCCACTTACTGTGCAACACCTCTAAGGCTGAGCAGTTCAACAGACATGTTGATCAGAGAAAGTTAAAATGGATCAGATACAGAACCCATTTATTAAAATTAGCCCTTTAGTTGGGTTTCCTAAGGAATTGAGGATGATAGAATTTCATTTTTCTGTCTGTCCAGCAAATTCGCTTCAAGAACTTCAAGATTTGGATATAGAAAATTTCAATTAAAGTTGACTAAAAGGTAGAACTCAGAAAGAGTTCAACAACCTTACAAGTTTTGTAGTAATTAGGACCTGCAAAGAGAAATTAAAATGAAGGAAAGCTGCAGTGGGAACTCAACAGTTATCAGTTCTGGAAGCCACGTCTTCATTAGCCACAAGTACCAGCCAGGCAATCTGCATGTGTGCAGCTGAATCAGCTTCTGCAACGGCTGTCTCCTGTCCTGCCAATATTTAGGGAATGTGGAAGGGAGCTGAAGAGAAAGGAGAGGGTGGGAAAGGGCGGTACAGAGAGGAGGGGAGACCTCAAACAAGAGCTACTGAGCCCGACAAGATGGACAAGCCAATCCACGAGTTTGCTGCTGCTGCTTCTGTAAGAGATGGTCACGTACTCTCCTGTGCACTACCTTTTTCCTACTCACCCCAACCCATGTGCTCCTGCTCCCCTCACTGGCCTCACCCCCAGCAAACCACTTTAGCTCATTAATCAGCAAGGAATTGCTCACTTTCTTGTGCTGGTGAGTTTTCTGACTGGAAAAGGAAACAGAAAGATAGACAAAAACAAAAACCTAAGCCTCGGATAAACACTGGAGCTTACAGAAGGCAAGTACAGCAAGAGGTGAGGAAAAACAGGTGAGCATTAGAGGGAAAAGAGATGGTCTTTTTGAGCAGTAGCAAGCTGTTGAGCTGTTCAGTTGACTGAGCCATTTCCTGACTACTTAAGAAGTCCATTAGGAGCAGTGATTGACATAGTTTTATTTCAGGCACCTACCTGAGGTTTCTGAATTAGTCAGCTGAGAAGCAGGATCCTACCTCCTACATTTTCGTATTGACTATACAGACAGCTTAAGCTTCTAACTCAAATTAGACAGAAAAACAAACACACACACACACAAATGTCAATGTTTTTTAAAGGTATTTGGGCTTTGAGAGATGCAAACAGGCACCTAGGGATTTTGTAGAGATTTTTTCAAAGTACTTCACCAACCAATTTTAGCAGCCAGGTGTTTTCAAATCCCCTATTGTTATATTCAGATGCTTAAATGCCCTTGAAGAGCTAAGTATGTTGCTTAAGGTCACAGAGAAAATTATGTCAGAGTAAAGAACAGAATCTGCATCTTCACAGAAAAGCCCCCTAAATACTGGGCTGTATTCTCTGTACAACATACCGTGCTGTCACTTGTGAATATATTCACCTGTGTGAATACATAAAAGATTCTATTTTTCTATCCATTAAGTAAACAGGGTTTAGACAAACTGAAAACTCTTAAAAGAATGATGTCGTCCAGCTAAGTCAGCGAAGGCTGGATTTATACTTTTGAATTGTGAAAACATTAATCATTTTTACTGATCTAACCTAGAGCATTGGAGATCTTGGCAGCTAAGAAAAAGCCTCCAAATAAGGCCATTACTAGCTAATCTATATTGCCCTTGCACCAAAATGGCTAAGTACCCTGGAGGAACTTAGGGCACATGGGCCAGAATAAGAAATTCATTTCTGAGGATCAGGTTTGGAAAGATCAGCTAAACGTTGACTAGGATTTACTGCAGAAGAATTTCAGTATCATCTACGTGTGCATCCTTATTGGAAAGATCCCAACAAAGAGCTCGGAGTCAAAAACTTACTCAGGTTTCATCAGGTTCTCACAGACTCACATACGAGGTATGAACCATGAATAACAGCTGTGATTCTTGACTCCTAAATCATTTTTCTTCTGATTTTGTATTCAGTGTATGTCTTCAGGAGATACAGAGACAATTACATAAACTGCCTTTGTTGTTAATTATAAATGAGAGTTTTTAGATGTGTGTCAAGCAAGGGTGTTATCTCAATGTGTGCCCTACTTTGCCCTTTATCCTAAAGAATTTGCTGTGGCCAAACAGAATTAGATTACGCAATCAGAGCTGATTAAATGCGTAAGCATTTTTACATACAGTATCTTTTACATTATGCTATCAATGTAAACTGGGACAGATATTTCCTTGGCCAAAGTTCACAGCAGCGAAGATGAGTAACATAACAAGAATAACAAAGAATATTATGAATAAACTAGAATCAAAATTTCTCGGCACTCCTCTACATAAAATTTTAGGAATCAGCAGCAAAAATTCACTGATAATTGCAATGACAATGAGCCAGACTCTGAGAAGTGTATACATTCTACTGTGAACAGCCCTGTTTATGTGGGATAGAAAGTCTGGATGCAAATAAATTCATTATCTAAATCAATGTGAAAGTACATCAGTGAGTAACGTGACAACTGATCATAAGATACACAGGTTTCTTCCTGTACTCCTGGAATTCAGACATTGCTGATGCTCTCTTAACTCCTAAAATGCTATTTTCTTTATCCTTACTTTCTACTCTGACCACTACGTAGCAGGGCCCTCTGGCTGAGGAGTATAGAAGCAGACAGGACTCCCTTCAGCGCACATCAAGATCATTCCTTAATCAGCTGTTGGACACAATTTGATTTGAGAGCCACAAAGTACTGACTCTTTTTCAGGAACTGAAAGCCTTGTCCCTTGTCATTCTATATCAAGATAGCAACCCCTAGTCTCAAACCTGGCACTGATCAGTCCTACAGCTAAAGCACACACCTGTGTGTAGGCACATGCTCTTTGACAAAGTGTCACTGAAATTGTGACGGCTGTTTCACAGGGACTTGGGACACCCTTGGGAGAGAACACACGACAAAACCAGCAAAAGGCACCGTCTTGCTCATCTCAACAGTACCTTGAACAAATCTCACAATCTTCCTGAAGAAATTTGGAATAAAAAAAAAAACACTTTTCTGCTGTTAGTATCAGCCAGTACACCCTGGTGAGTGTATCCTGGATATTTTCTTTCTCCTACCCATTGACATGTACCAATAAACGTATCTGGTTGACATGAGATACAGTCTCAGGCCTAGCTGAATTTTCTGATGTTACTGTATTCTTTCAGCATGCTTTTAAACAAACAAACAAACACAGTTTAATTTAGTCAAGTGTGTGGGGGGTGCTCCCCACTTTTGAATCCGTTTGAGTTTCAGGCTGATGGTAATCCTCCACAGCTCTCATTTGTTTATTCCACGGACGGTGATGCTGATGGACAGAGACGCCAGCAGATGATGGAATTCTCCACCTGAGCACGTTGCTGGAGTGAAATACTAGGTCAGGCTGCCCTCTGCAGGCAGTGATCCAGCAGCAGGATGAATTGCTCTGAAACGGCTCATGGAAATGGATTGACGTTGTGACAAGATTTTTACTTCTGAACAGAGAATTTCCACGTATGCTGTACATGCGGTGGTGAATATAATAGGGATTGGCTTCCTGTTGCTGGCTGTTACTGCTGGAGAGGCAGAAGGAAATGCAGACTGTGCTGGTCTGATGGCAGCAGTCAAGCACCCCAGGTATGAATATCAGCTCAGTTTGACACCACCTGCAACTTTCCAGGAGACCCAGCAACTGGAGATAACAGCTTCTGAACACAGAACCTGAGAAACGAAATGGATGGAAATGTTTCTCTTGACACAAGAGCTGCCAGGCAGGAATCAAGTGCTCTGGCAGTGCTCAAGGATCTAATCAGGAGTGGGTTCCTTTATATTAGGCATATTACAGACACAGGTCTGCTTACTTCAGCATTTCACAACATGAGGACTGAATGTCAAACTAATCCAAAGAGCCTGAGGCAACAGAACATGGATGAGCAACCGAAACATTTCTGAATGACCTTAGGTCTACTACAGACTTCATTTTCTTTGCTTGTTGTCAGTAGTGCCTCCAGCTCAGTTCCTTAAAGGCCTCATCCAAGTGCAGATGCTCATTCCTACAGGGCTAATGACTCAGAAAGAATTACAAAGGATCGAGCTGAACGTGCTTACTCTGGAAATGTAGTTTGGCACAGAGTACAGCTTCTGAGCATGAAATTCTAACTGGAAGTGTTCAGATGAATCCATCTACTCTCACCAACAAATAAAATAATGCAATGGTGATGTACATGGTCACTCTTGGGAGTTATTCAGGAACCTTGCAAGAATTCAGCTGGGGTTCCCAAGAAGGGCCTGTCTTTTAACACAAGCCTCTCCCTAAATTCATTGGGGTTTAGTTGATGGAGAAACGCAAAGATCATGTGGGATGTGATGGCTGCAGGGATAAATCAATGTCTGAGTAAACTCAGACTAGTCCTGTAGCTTCAAACATCATTTGAGAACCAAGCTGGACAAATGAACTGCTAAAATCCAAGTAAACATACAGCAGCTAAGCCCAGAAATAACGTTACTGGTTGGTGTATTAATTCATTCTACAGAGGGTACCCAGGGATATTTTTTCTCAAAAAAAGATACAAAGATTCTCTCTAAACCTTGTTGCTGTGTTTCTGACAGAAACATGCAAAACAGATGAAACCAGGTCACTCGTGCCCTCTTCTACTGGACACAACTTCCTATCAAGTCATGAAATAAACCCACGGGAGTTACTGGTCATTTCCCTGGCTGTAACAAAATAGGTAAATGACAAATGTCCAGGGATTTTCTCCATGGATAGCGAACACTAGAGAGCTTTGTGACACAAATAATTGGGTCTTTCTAGATAACTGTTCTATCAATGATGATTTAAAACTAATTATGAAGCCACTACTGAGTGCCTCACATAATAAATGTTAGACAGTTGCTTCAAAATTAAGACATTTTACAATGCCAACATTTAATATCAAACTCCATGGAAGATTTCAGTTATGCCTCAGGACAAAGATATCTGAACTGATACTCCAACAAAAACTTAACTCTTAATTGTAGACTAATGTAAAAGAGAGAGATGTTGAAAGTTTCTGAATATGCATAGTAGTGTGCCTGAACTATTTTGCATAGCTCATATTTACTATCTAGATGAGCTTTTGCATATGATCAAACAGATTATCTTGATAAAATTTTAGGGATTAACAGATTATAACCCTAAATCCAAAAATATAAGTAACAATGAAATCTTGTTATGCATTAGAAAACAAACAGAAACATGGTTTGGACTTCAATCTCAGTGCATGCTATTTGGTATCCAACACAAAAAATGCTTGCTTTCTACCATAAAGCCTGAAATGAGAAGGGTACAGAGATAATTCAAACTTCTCTTTAGCCTTCCCCTGAAGCAGAGATCATATCAAGCCTCTACCTTTTCATTCTTTATTTCATGCAAGCAGTCCCTGAAAACATAGATGTCACTCTGGTTATTATAAACACAATAGAATGCAAACATATTCTGCACAGCTCTACCAGCACATTTTCATTCTGGGCTGCAAAACTGTACCTTCCAAATCCTGAACCTCTCTGACGCAAAAGTCCAGACTGCAGGAAGTACTTTTGTAATGTAGACAAATATATCCATTAGAGACTGCCTGATGCCATCAATCTAAAGAGCACAGAGATTTCCAGATAGAAAGGCTAGCACATTATCTCACTCACTCCACTTAAATTGATTTAATCTTGACAATTTCATTAATTTGCAAGAGGGAGAAGTTAGTTCCCAAAAGCTTCATCAATTAAAATAGCCTCACTTTCGAGAAGTGTATTAACTGACCCTCAAGCAAAACACTAACGTACTGCACGCGGCACCCACAAAAAAAATCCTACTTTAAAAACAAACAAACAAAAAAACAACAGCAGAGCTCTACACTTAATGAGTATTAAAATAGTAATACTTGTGTTTATTTCAGTGGAAAGAGCATCAGGCATAAGCAGGTGAGGTTGTATACATGTATACAACATGGCATTGGTAGCCTGTCCATAACTGACTCATCTCCAATTGAATCACTTCCAGAGAGCAAGAAGTATCCAAACAGAATGTAACCCCAGTGGAGTTCTTTTGCACTGATATTGGTGAACTCATTTTGCCATTAGTTCTCCAGTGATTTGCATAGAAATACTGGTCTGTGAGTATTTGTATAATATTCCCAGCAGTGAGAAATACCTCCATATACCTAAGAATTTTGAGACTTCTTTAGAAAAGCATAAAAAAACCCCACCATATTTACAATTTGCAACATATATATGCACCATTGACTGGATTCTGCACTACAAATTCAAGCTCAATATATTAGTAAAGTAAACACAGGGTTATTTGCAGTGATTCAATTTATGTTTAATAGGCCTTGGGATAATCATGCAATTGTGGTGTTTTCTTTGTTTTCCTTACCGCAAGGCATTTCATATTGAAGAGTCCTAATAAGAAGTCACCTTTACAACCAAAAACTGAATGCCAAACACACTGAAATGTTTTGTTTAAAACAAAACAAAACAAACAAAAAACCCAACCCTGTTTTTACGTACATCTGGCATTCTTAGAATAATAAGAGGCCCTCAAGCATTAAAAAACCATTGTCTCACCATCTGTGAAGAGGTGACTTGTGATTTCATAAATTGTGAACTACATTTAGTAATACTCTCTGTTATAAAACTGTCAGCTTTTATATCTTCATGATACTTTACTGTTTCTTCATTGCAAAGAGCATTTGAAATTACCATGTTCTCTTAGACACCTTAATCAAGCATAAGTGCCTTAAATCCACATTTTCTTCACAAACTACGCAGGCTCCAAATAGGGAATCTATAATGAGAGAATGGGAGGGTCACCAGTAACATGGTAAACATCCCCACATATATGGGAGAAAAGCTATACCACTACTCAGTCCACTTTCTGACAACATATTTGCATTCAAACCTACAACTCATCATCTATTTTCTTTAATGAAAGCAGAGCTTAATCCTGCAATATAAACCACATAAGCAGGGTGGATGTATCCTCTGAACCGTACTTACAGTATGAAAATGCTAATACATATATATAATAAAATTAGTAATAATAAATATTAGGCATAATCAGTGTGTATTGCAAAACCATAGCAAATACCACTTAAATGCATCTAGGTTTGCCTCCTAGAGTATTCTTAAAAAATCTAAGGAAACTTTTTATCTTATATCGTACAGTATAAAAACCTTCCTAATGCAACACACATCTAGTTGCTAATTACCTAAACACAGAGATAGGACAGACATTTCATCATATGACTACTCACATAGAAAATTTATATTTCCTAAGAGTATCTACAGAATATAACTTGACAAACCCACAATAAGCAAAATTGTTTAAAAAACATAATTACCTTCTAAAATTATGTTATGTGATATATATAGGTTTTGAGAAGGAAATAGCTAGCTCTGGTCCTTAGCCACTTCAGCAAAGGTGTTCACGTACAAATAGTATTTATACAGTACTTGGACTGCATCTCTCCAGGCCTGCAAAGTAGTAACGACAATTAGTACAGCAGAATCATTAGTAAAACTTCATCACAAAATTGGTCATAGACAAACTTCACAAATGACACAATATAAAATACAGCAGTTACATAGTAGTTTTGTGTTGTCTTTTGATTCATCTCTCTTTACTTACTCCTAACATATGAAAATTGGTGCTCGTTAGTCTCCAGAAATTAATGGGAAAGTTTTTCCCCATTTGGAACGACAGGTGCCAGCCACGTCACCTTCCCAACATTTCATTCTGCTCCCCCAGTACCAAACCAGTCCTGTTCCCTTACTTCCATTTGGCCAGTGCCCAAACACTATCCTGTGAGCTCTAGCTGTTCCCAAACCATCACACTGCCCACCAGCTGCTCATGTAACCTCTGCCTGTCTACCTTACCTCTGCTTTTCCTGCAGCAAGGGAAAATGGGAAGGGTGGTCTTTTTTCTCTGAAGTATTGGGCTTGGAAGTGAAGTAAAGCTCCCTTGGTCTTGTTCAAAGGGAGGAGGATGCGTACCATCAGTATTCTGGGAAAAAAAAAAAAAAAAAAAAGCAGCAGTGAAACAGGTAAGATACACGGTGCCCCAAGCCCTTTCACACCAGCTCTACAAGCACCCCAGTTAGCCAGGACCATGCCACCAGCCCAACCCAGCCTCTCACCCTGCAGCAGCCAGACGCCACTGACTTTCTGTGCTGCAGCGTGGGGGCATTTCACCGCTTCCCTGGGGTCTGAGCGGATCCAGACCCCAACTGGCCCTGAAAACACCGAAAATCGCGTGGGGCCACCCACGGCGGGACGAGAAGGGAGACCCGCCCGCACCCTGCGGGGCCAGCGGGGGCTCCCTACCGCCGGTGCCAGCGCCTGGGGACCACGGAGCGCGGCTCCCCGCGGGCAGGGAGGGCGGCGGAGCGGGTGGCGGCCCCTGCAGGCGGCGGCGGGGCGGGCACCCGGAGCTCCGGCAGCCCGGCGGTGTCAGTGCCACGGTGTCGGCCGCCGAGCGAGAAGGCAGAGCCTGGCCCCGTCCCCGCGGCCGGGCCCCCGCATGCAGCCCTCACCCTGGAGCGGCGGCGGCGGATCGAGGAGCTCTCGCGGGCGTCCCGGCAGCGGCTGCTGCAGTCGCGGGACAGGATGTTCTCCAAGTTCACCTCCATCCTGCAGCACGCCGTGGAGGCGGTAAGGCCGCCGGCGGGCCCTGCCACGCAACGCCGGGGATCCGAGCGGGGCCTAGCGGCCGGCCGGGCCGCCACGGGGACGGGCGGGGCGGGGGGACCCGGCTCAGCCCGGCTCGGCTCGGTTCAGCCCGGCCCGGCTCAACCCCGGCCCGGCTCCTCCTTCCCCGCCGTGGCCCCGCCGCTCCCGGCTCGCCCCCGCCGCGGGGCAGGGAAGCGGGGGCCGAGCTGCCCGGGCAGGGCAGGGCAGGGCCGGTCCCTGCCCCCGGCTCGGAGCCCCGGGGGGCTCCCGGAGGGTTCCCGGAGGGGCTGGGGGGCAGCCAGGGCTGGCAGCGGGGTCCGTTCTGCCGGGCCCTTGTGTCCCGCTCCTGGTGATAGCCAGGGAGGCCCTTGCTTGTAATTGTGTTTTCGACGAAGCAGAATAAAAGGAGGAAAATTCAGGAAACTTCTCGGGGTTTTGTTGTTGTTGTTGTCGTGGCCTGTGAACCAGCTCCGGTGCTTTTGTGCGGTGTAGTCCCTTCCGAAAAGCGCCTTTTCGTTGCTGGTGCCTTTTTTAATTGGGTGGGACGGGAAAGCAAGGTGAGGTGCCCCGTGTTGTGTGTGCTTGGTTAAACCTCATCGCGGAGCCCAAAACGTCTGTGCCCATGGCTGGGCTGGGGAGAAGGAAGCAGCAGGGCCCCTTTGTGGGGCTGCCGTTGCGGTAGGCCGCGTTTGGCTGCCTGCTCCTGAAGGCTGGTTTACTGCTTACAGCATTTATTTTACTTGGTATTCACTGAGCTGGGGGCCTGCTAGTAACGTCTTCGGCGTTCAGCACCAGCTTTTGCAGCGGGCCAAGACATCTTCAAGACTGAGTTTGAAGAGATGCGTCTTTGGTTAGGTGTCAAAAGCTGGAGGTGAAATACTGCTGGAGCAAACACAGAAAGTGCTGAAGGGAAATTCAGAATGGTTGGAAAAAGAAGAGCCTCCGTGGTAAATCTTGTCTCATGTGGGGCGCACCTTTGTGCATTAATGCATTTCTCAGTGCCGCAAATACTTAAGCATCTGCCTAGCTTTATGTGTGCCTGTAGTTCTACAGTCTGCGGCAGGACTGTTCAGGTGTTAAAATTAAGCACGTATTAATTGCACTGATTAATAGGGTCTCCATCCTAGTTTGCTCTGTTGGTGGCAGAGAGCAACTGGAAAGAAAAGTAAAGATGGAAGTACGTATTTGAAAACTCTGTATGATCACATACGGTCACCTTCAGCAGATAGTGCTTTCATTGGAAGACATACAGAAATTTGTGGCTGCCTAACTAACTAAATCTTGTTATAGTGAACCGTGCCACTTTTTGAATAGGAAAGGATGACTAAGTGTGGCTAGAGTGGAGGAAGAGTTATTCTTTCAGGCTTAATGATTCAACTTGTAAAAGTTATTCCTAGAAGAATCTTTACATCATTGATGGTGCACAAAAATAAACAAAGAGAACTGCATTTATATGAGATCCATGCAATACTAGGAAAAATCGGGAAGCTGAATGGAAAAATAGTAGGGACTAGACTACCTTTTTTAATTTATGGAAACAAAACACACAGGTTGGTAAACATCACTTTGTGAATGGCCTCTGTGAAGCAACTTTCTACGTGTCATTGCTCAATGGTGTTGTCCCTTTTAGAATTGCATCCTCCTGCTAACACCGCTGTGGTGGACCTCCTGATAACAGATACCGTGCTAAATTGTGTTTGCAGGGTTGTGACAAATATCGAGCACCAAGTGCTAGGAATAAAAGATGGGATCACAAAAGCAAGAAGACAGTAAGAACGCTTTTTTGCTTTACGTAGGAAGTTTGATCCAGCAATTCAAACACAGAGCAAAGAAACAGAAACTTTAACCAGTTTTGGGGCTGACTCTGCTTCAACTCTGAGTATTGGCCACAAAACTGTTAACTAAAATGTAAATTCTCAAAGGTTTTGGGTGCTTGCCTCCTGGAAGAGTTCAGCTGTGGCTGAACAGTTTTCAGCCAAGTTGGGTGCTTAAATACACTTGAAGAAGTGCCGAGGCTTAGCTTTCATTGGTACGAGCACTTTAAGTCAGAGTTGTTCAGGTAGCCCTTTTCCCCTGTGATTTCTCCTGCATATCACTCACTGCTCCTCTCCTGCCTCACTCAGGGTCTAGAGGCCTACAGACGTTAGACACGTATTTAAATAGTAAGAGTTGCTTTTTATTAGATAATAGTTGTTATCTTACCCTGAGTGTGCTATCTCTCCAAACTATGACAAGGCATTCCGAAGGTTGGCAGTGTAATGTGCATCGAGCATTAACTTTTCGCTTGTTGTGAGTGTACTGTTCTTTAATTGACTACCTTTGTGACAGGACTGTGATGAGGTATAAGTCAGGGAGCAGTTGCTTTTTATTAAGGCTTTTTTATCTCAAAACTTTCAGTCTTTTCTCCCTGAATTGTCCAAGCGTGGGGTAGCTCTGTATTCCTGTTTTTCATTACAGCTGAATCCTAATTGTTGCCACCTTTTATCACATCTCAGTCCTGACACTATCTTAGGTATTTTTGCCTTTTTTTGGACTTCTGTGCAGCGTCTGGATGAGTAAGAACCATTGTGGTATTGTCCTGACAATAAATTGGGCTAGGTGGGTTGGTGAGAACAGTGGAGGGGACTGAGGTCTTTGTTCTGCTGCCTTTCTTCAGGGCAGAATAGAAGTGTTGTTACTTAGCGGGGTTACTGTTAATGAATCTGTGACAGTTTCTGTATGCCTTCTCCCCAAGATGTTTTCTTTTTGCTGTTTATTGGTACGCTTCTATCCCCAAAGTGTTCCAGGAGTTTTAAATTCTCAGTGAGGTACAAAATACAGTGTACAATAATAAAGCTGCAAGTTAGGCTTCCTTTTTTTTTTTTTTTTTCCTCTTATCTCGTGTTCTTCACTTTTGTTTCCGTAGAGCAAACAGCTTGTCTGTAAAGGGGTCACTCGCTTTTCAAAGGACTTTTGTTTGTGTTGGATTGGATTTGGTCCTTCATGAGATGTTTTGTCTTAACAGTGAACTTGAAAGGATGTGTTTGAGCTCTGTATCTTAAGCAGGAAAATTATGGTTTGGGTTGTTTTGAATTTTGCATCTTTCTGTCAAACAACATTGTTTGTTTCACTCTGTTGGTCACTTGCTACAGATTACTCCAAAATCATTAGCTGCACAGCTACTCAGAACAAGATTTATTCTTCTTTATTCTTCTTGAACCCACTTTATTTGATGTAATGAGCTCACATTACTGATTGTTTTAACATTGTGCTACTGGTAACAAATTATAATGACAAAATTTAATGCACTTGCAGGCATGTGCGGTCTTAATTTTGTACTTGAAAGCAGTGGCCATTATAAACTCTGTGCTTTCATCAACTGAGAAAATAAAGTAAACCTTCCAGCGTTAGTCTTTTTTTTTTGGATTTTCCCTCAGGGCAAATATTCAGACTAGTGAGATTGAAGAAAAACATCGAGTGACTGCTGTACTTTTCCGTGTTTCAGTCAGGGGAGTGTGTGTGCACTTGTACGCACTTCCCCTTTGCTTCTCTTTGACCCAGCTTCCGCTTTCCCTTTACCCTCCCATCTGACCAGCCAGAAGCTGTCGCTCTTTTATACACTGTTTGCTTTACTGTGTGGACTTGTCCAAAAGATACTGAGGGATATCACCAACTTCTCGTTCCCACCCTTTCAATATCGAATTACACTTTTGAAAAGCATATATGAAAAATACGGCAATGATTTTTTTAAATGCACAAAGAAGTTGCTATTAAAACTGAATATTTATAGGTTTCATTGTTCTTGACTTTACTGTTTTTTTTTTTCCAGCCTAGACACTAATTCTGTATAGTTTTGAAAGCTACGTGGAATTGTGCTTTGGACAGATTTTATAACTGAAAGACTGAAGCTCTGGTCAAAGATCTATAGTTCTTCTGAGAACAGCACTTTCTCTGGAAAGAGTGGGGTTTGATCTTTACTAATGTATTGCCACCAGAACGGTAGGGCAGCATGTGCTAAGTTTAGCTGGTAAATGAGAACACTCATTCACTCGCTCCCGGGAAGCTGGAGTTGGGGACCAGATGGAACAGCTAATCGGTGTCTGCTCTAATGGGCTGCTTTTTAGTAGTGTTCACTGAGTTTTGGCGATTTTGATATACCAACACCCACACTGCAATCTTTAAGAAGTTTTTTCCACAGAGGAGGAGGACTTTAAATTGAGATTAGGAATGGAATCAAGAGCTCATAATTACTAAGGACATAAGTATCTACATCAAAGTGAACTAATATAACTGCAATAAGTAACTGCACTTTTAAAGTAATTCTTTAAAATTAGAGAAATAGCAGTAATCAAAGGCCTTCATAATCAATTTTGTTTTGCTTCAGAAACTTGCATACAAATATGCATACTTTTAGGAAAGAATGATTTCTCAGATTAGCGACTGTATCATATTCCATCTCAGCTGGTAGCGAATGATTCCTCCTAGAGCAGAAACTGCAACTTCGTACTGGAATTACCTGACTTAGTAAGGTTAAAGCATGTCAACCAAGTGTTAGGGAGCTTACAGTTTTCCAGTGCTTTCCAGTGTTGGGCTTTGTCTATGTATAGTTGAAATCTTAGTTTTTGTCTTTACCTTGGTTTTGTATCTGAGTAACTGAGATGAGAGTCCTTTTTTTTTTCTTTTTTTCTTTTTTCTTTTTTTTTTCCTTTTTCCTTTTTCCTTTTTCCTTTTTCCTTTTTCCTTTTTCCTTTTTCCTTCTTCTAGTAAAACACTTACCTCAGAATAATATGTAGCACTGCTGGAGTTACATCTCTCTTAAATGTTCCCTGGAACAGCTGTGCTGTAAAAAGCATGTTTATACTAGGTCCATCCTCAGTGGGAGGACCAATTTGTGGGTAGGAGGGTTAAATACTTTAACCAAACAAGTAAATAAATACATTTTTTTTTTATTGTTAGGGGTTACTGAGTCAGGTAGCCCAGTGCAGGCGAGGATGTCATAGCTCTGTATCCCTAGGTCCAGATGGCAGCAAGGTTGATTTTTATATTCCCAAGAGGTATGCATAAAGACATACACAATGCACGTATACACGGTTGGCCACACAGACAGACAGCGATGCAACACTTGTGCAAACACAAACAGTGCAAATGACCTGATCCTGTTCCCCTCCCTGGCTGATCAGAATGGAAACTCGTTAGTAGAAAATACATACGTGTGCAGTGGGGGTCCCTCCATTACCTGGTGCTGCACATGCAGTCTGTGCAGTGGCTGGCGTGTGCACACACCTTGATCTGACAAGACTCTGAAATCACCAAATATTTCAATTAAAAAGGGCAGGACCTGTCCCTGAATTACCTCTTCATCTCTGAGAGCAGTCTCTTGAGGCGTCTGTTGGGAGGGAGGATGTCGGTATCCACGGCCCTCTCTGTGGATAGATTATTGACAGTGTTGAGAAGTGAAATCCTGTTCCTGGCATTGCTCAGAGGCACTACGTTCATCTCAAAACAGATGAGGCTGGAAGAAGTGGAGAGGAAAATCACATCGGTCAAGGATAAATTTTTAATGTTATCTGTTGTGTGTTGCTTTGATAATAGCATGGTCTGAAAAGCCTGATATTCCTCAAAAGTGGTCTCTGTGCCATTCGTCAGCCTGAGCTGAGTTTTCAGTAGAGTTTTATTATGCAAAACAATCATTCCATTGCCTGAAATACACAGCTACACAGCAAGTGTGGCGTATGGAGCATGAGACAAAATACCTTGCACTCAGGCTTCAGTTTGTTCAGTCACTCCGCTGAATTTCGATAACCTAGTAGACTTCATAGTGAAACTAACTAGTTTTGTGCACTGTGAGGTGTCCTCAAGCTAGCTGGTGTGCTAAAGTGCTGCTCTCAGTGCCCAGCCATGGAAGTACAGAAGGCTTAATCGGGCCACAGACTATCAGGGAATGGATAAGCAATGTAAATTTGATTGCCTAGTTGCCATTTGTGAGGACACGTTTCAACACAAGGTACAGGTGTAGATAGTTACCAAGCACCATTACTTTTTTGAAGTCTTGAATTTCAAAGTCCTGTGTGCAAAGGGTCAGTAACAATTAGCATTTCCCTTCTGTATCAACACGTGGCGTGCTGTTCATAGACTCAGCTTCACGTCTTTACCAACGTAAATTTAAGTGCCGTTAAATTCAAGGAAAAGAAAAGACTGTCGTAGCAAACTTAAAAGGCTTTTTCAAAGAGATCAACCCTACACAGTGAAGAGCGTACAGCCCTGTGCTTCTGTTTGTCCAGGACCTGAACTAACTTCACAGTTTTTAGGCCCCAAGAGGAGACATGAGAGGAGTTCGGGGTTATTAATCTTAAATGCACTATCTGTAGCTTCTGGGGTGGAGATGCCCTGAGATCGCATTGCTAGTCATGTCAAGTGATAATCTTTTATTGCAGGATTGTGTATAAAAGAATGACGTGGGGACTTGATTAATCCAGAGAAGCATCAAATGTAGGATTAGGCGTCAGTAACAACAGCTCCTAACGTGATCTGTGGGGTTGTGTCAGTTTTCACTGTAAGATTCCTGATTTTACCAACTCTGAACATTTTATGTCGTGATCACAAATTCAGTATTTGCCTCAACTTTTATAAGGCTCTTTGGAGAGCTGAGCGGTAAAGTGGTTGTGGTCCTCTCGTTCTCCACACATTGCCTGTGGCGTAAAAGTTGTTTGTGCCTGTGGTGTAATGGGCCCCAGAGGCTGGCCACCAAGCTCTCGCAGTTGGCAAGGAAGGAGCAGTGCTGGTAGTTGACCGAGCACGAGGGAGGCCGCGTTTCATTCTTGCAGCATGTTATTTATTGCATGCCAGACACACTCACCTGGCAATCCCAAATGCCTTCAGAAAAAAAAAAAAAAAAAAAAAAGGAACTTTGCATTTCAGAAATGAAATAAATGTATTTGCTAAAAGAAAGAGTAACCCGTCAAACTCTAGGGATGGGTCTGATGCGGGGAAAAAAAAAAAAAAGATTTTTTAGAGGTTGTGGCAAATAGGAAGCAGCTAATCAGTATTTTAAGGGAGCAGAGGGAGGAAAACAGCTTATGGAAAGGGATAGATGTCATCAAAAGCAGATGTAAACGAATGTGATTTTTTCCTAAAGGACAAAACTGATATCTGATATCTAAACAATTCAAACCCACGTTTCTTGTTTTGCTTTGCTATATGAGCAATTGCTTTTGTTGTGTCAAGTAGATTGTCTGGTCATAAAGACATCGCTGAGATTGCTGGTGATGTTCTCATCTATCAGTATGACATGGGGCTCCTTCCACAAACAATGTATGGAGGAGTCCTTGTTAAAGGTAAAAGCACAGCGTAAAAATTGTAGCATTGGTCTGCTGGCAGTTTATTCCCAAAATTCACTTTAATCTCTGAGGAAATAAGTTTATTTATTCCTAACCTTGTTTTTTTTTTTTTTTTTTTCCTTTTCTTTCCCCCATAGCTTGCACCTTCCCTTCCATTACAAGAAGATTTTGTTTACCACTGGAAGGCAATCACCCATTACTACATAGAGACGTCAGGTAAAAGAAAGAAACGCTCTGTTTTGGTCTCTTGGTTGTGCAATCTAGAATTCCTGGTTTCAGTTTTGTAAAAAGTGAAGATGAAGAAATACTAAAATGAGTCATGTCTTTTTACCAAAATACTAACATGAGTAATAATTAATTAAAAAAAAACCTGTACATTCATCCCAAAAATTGTGTCATGAACAAAAATAGAAGGAAGGTCTTGTTTCCTGACTGCCATGTGGAGAAGTGCCCCTTTTCATGTCTGATCCAATTTCTGTCTTGATGTATTCTGTTTGATGTAAACAGACAGCTACAGAAATGTGGTACCTGCTGTTAACTTTTTTATTGTTTTGCATGAAGGATTTTCTTTTTCCCTCCAATATTTAAAAAAAATCCTTCGCCAAAGTAAAATAGGTAGAAAATAATAGAAATATATTTCATCAGAATAGATACCTATAGAAAATAGGTGGAAAATAGTAAAAAATAGGTATTCTGATGAAATGTTGGCTATAGTTGTTCTTAACCTTTTTCCTGGTTTCCTACAGCAGTTATGCAGCACATATCTTTTCAATTTTTGGTTCTAGTTTAATAGTTTTAAAAGTGAACGTTACCATGCTTTCCATAAGCTTATTAGTTCTGCATTTTTGTTAGAGTAGCTATTAAATCTGTGTTTCTGTCTGGGACTGATGATCTTGTTTATATCAATATTTAGTCTAAAAGCTGAAACTTGACCCCTCGTTCTACTCATCTTCGGGAACACTATGTGATGTTTCCTAAGGTGGAAATGACAGGGTGGTAGTGGAAAACTGATACCTGTGATTATGTGGTACAGAATAAAATCTGACCTAGACTTTCCCCCAGACTTTCAAAAGTTGTGTAAAAAATAAGTTTTCACTCAGTGGATAGATTTCTGTCCTCTTCAGTGGAAGCACAATTATGCCTAAGAAATTCCAGAAAAATGCTCCAGGATAATTAGAGGTTGTGGTAGAGACCAAAATCACTCTGATATGACAGTTTTCCTTGTTGCCATTTGCATGCAAGTGACAGCTATTTTTAGAGTATCACATAAAAAGTAGTAGCTATTTCCATAGAGGGATATTTGTTCAAGAATTTAGCTGAAGAGATTTTTTTTTAAAAAGCAAAATCTCTACATGTGCAGATGTGCTCTGCAACATGTTAATGCCAGCTCCCACTGATAGTGACATGAATCCAAAACAGTTTCATGACTTCAGTCATAGATCAATGTTTAACCCTTTCGTTCAAAAAATTTGAAAGAGTGCTATCTTAATGCAGAATGTATAAAAACCAAATCTAAAATTTCATAAACAGCAGAGTCTGAGTTAGCTTTGTTGCTGTCATTGTTAGAAAAACCATTTTACTTATCTAGTTGATAAAGGAGCTGATCAGCTGTGAATTTGATCTTAGAGGCTGTTTATAGATTTCAGAATACGAGGCAAAGAGGAACTTATTGAGATGAGGTGGATGCTAACTGAAAGCTTGAGGCTTGAACGTTTCTGTCATTAAATTTGGTTTCTGGCTGCAAGAGTTTTCCTTTCTGACTTGTTTTTCAGGACTCTGCAATTTTGGCTAGTTAGGGAAAGTGTCTTAAAACTGAACATCCAAAACCTCTACTGTCTTTTCAAAATTTGGGCCACTATGCGTTCACATATATTTTAAAGATATATATTTCTATCTTTCAGATTATATATGTATATATATATATATATATGCATATATCAACTGTCTGATAGCTTCCCAATAGCTGTTTTGTGACTTTTGTGTGTAATATTCTTTAAATGAGTGGTCTTGTGTTTAAATTTTAAATTTAGAACCGGACTTAACTAAGGACAATATTTTAGTCATTCTTAATTGCATATCTCTTCTATTTAGATGACAAAGCTCCTGTGACTGATACCAACATTCCTTCTCATCTGGAGCAGATGTTGGATATTCTAGTTCAAGAAGAAAATGAGAGGGAATCAGGTGAAACGGGGCCGTGTATGGAGTACTTGCTACATCACAAGATTCTGGAGACACTCTACACACTAGGAAAAGCTGATGTACGTACTCTGCAGAGCAGATCTTTTGGATGGACTCCTAATTGTAATAGGGAAGTAGATGTTAGTGTGGGACACTGAGGGACAAAGCAATAGCTGTTTGCTTATCTTACCAACATATCATAAATAATAATCTTAAATAATTGTGATCAAAGAGAGACAACCAGTGAGATGCTGAGTAAGGCAGAACACTGAGATTTGTTACTCAGCACTCTGGTACTGACTGTGAGGCTGGAAGTAGGAAGAACTTCTGTTCAGTCTAAAAGTTCTGTGGCATCCACAAGACAATATTATCCCTCTTGCTGCTTAGTAAGTGTTGGGAGATTCTTGGGTGAAAAGTGCTGTATTGAATACAAATTTTGTTTTGTTTTTTCTGAATGTGAGGAGTTACTGCTCATAAAGACTCCATGCTAGAAAGCATTGACTTAAGCTGATTCTCAGATAGCTTTTACATCTGAGACTTTAATATGAATCCAGCCCATGGCAGTGTTGTCTGGTTCTTCTCACATCTGCTTTGTGGCATGTGAAATTAACTTAATGGTCTTTGTGCATTCTCATTGATACCTTTCTTGGCAGACTTATCAACTGAAATATTTGGGATTGGATAGATCATGATGTGAATTAACTTGGAAGCCCTAATTCTAGAGCTTTTTGTATCGTGGTGCAGGTGCAATTAGAAAAGTATGGTGTGCCCTGTTCTAAGGGTAAATGAGGCTCTCCATGGTTTCATTCTCAGTGAACCTTTTACATGTTGTCAGGAGTTTTTAATCTGCTTGATTTGACACGTAAACAATGTAGGGTACTAGTTGTCTGAGCCTAGGATGTTCCTTGCTCTGAAAGGACCAGAGCTCTGCAGTTACTGTTACTGTACCACCTATAATCAGTCAAGGATACCTAATACAGATGTGTTGAAAATACTTATTTGTTCAGAAATACATTTCATTTTAGTTCTTGTCAAGAAACCAAGATGAAATGGAGACATATGTGAAGCAAGTAATTAGTAGCATGTTTCTAAGAGTTGAGAGAAGTCATTTTGCACTCAGGCAAATATGCCCGTACAAGCAATTCTTGTACAGCCTGTCTTTATACTTTGCCACTTGTGCGTTGATACATCTGAAGCAAACACACAGTTTAGCGCTTGCAAGATGTTTCAAAGATCTGTTGCAAAAAAAAAAAGTAATATCCCTTTGCAGCAGTCACTTACACTTATTACGTTATTGTTGTTGTACCCTGATGGTTCAAATTTTGTCATTTTTTGTAGCAGTTCGCTTGACAACGGAGTGATAATTAGGGATTAATAATCTGAGGGTAATTACCTTGGCAGCAGAGGCAAGTTAGGCAGTTGTGATTCCTGGCTGTTGCCACCCATGCTCCATTCATGTATTTCTGTTAGTGTAACTGTTAAAGGTGTGCAGTGAAATGGATCTGGGAAATAATGTGGGTTAAAATTGACCTGTGGAGTAACAGCTTTTGTTATATTTTAACGTGTTAGGACACATCAGGGTCAGGGGGATTTAGCCAGAAGCAGAGGTACGTACAGGATCACATGCCATTAGATCTCATGGAGGTGGGAAAGTATTTTCATGAGATGTATGCATGAGAGACAGTAGAACACGGGCCTGGATGTTCCATAGGCATTTGCAATTTATATTCTGCTGAATCTCAGGGAAAACAACAGCTTTCTCTTGTCCTGGAACGTCTGTGCTTTTGTAAACACTGTTATCTGCCTAAGGCTAATGGCAGATTAATTCAAAAAACAAAAAGACTTTTGTAGATATTTCTGATGTTTATAGTCTTTAGGTCTTTTCCAACCTAAATGATTCTATGGTTCTATGATTATCTTATATTTGAACATACAAAATTCACACTGATTTGCTGCATTTTGTGGTATGGTGTCCTACAAGGCAGCTGACGTGTAGCCAATTCTTTCAGAGTTAATTTCCCTCTATATTAGGGAATATTTACTGGAAAGATGGTGGAAGTCTGTATAAAGCAATTAATTGAAAGTATGGGTAATTTGAAAAAGAAAATGGATAGTGAGATGCAACATTTTTTGTTGATCTCTGTTAATAAAAGTAATGTGTTAACAGATGATGCAATTTTAAAAATAGTTTTGGATAAATTATTTCTGTTTAATCTTAGCCATTTTGAATGACAAGTTTGTTTCTATGTTTTTCTCCACATTTGTTACATTTTCATTAGTGTTCATCTGTTTTTGTTTCAGTGTCCTCCAGGAATGAAACAGCAAGTTTTGGCTTTTTATACAAAACTGCTTGGAAGAATACAACAACCTCTTCTTCCCCACATAAATGTGCATAGGCCAGTGCAGGTACTGTTCAAATTTTTAAGCAAGATATGTTTTTGTGTGACAAGTTTTTCTTACTCTGCTGCAGCTAATGGTATCTTTAATTTTTCTATTTTTGAGTCAGTTTAAGAAAAGGATTGGTTTTAGTGTATTGCCAATTAGATCCTTGAGCTGTCACCTTTCAGTCCACCTTTTGTAGATAAAGCTATAACTTCCTTCCTGCCTTAATTGTGCATTTTATTGTATGTGACAGAAATTAATCAGGCTGTGTGGTGAAGTTCTGGCAACACCAACAGAAAATGAAGAAATTCAGTTTCTTTGTATAGTATGTGCAAAGCTGAAACAGGATCCATACCTGGTCAACTTTTTCCTTGAGGTGAGTAAATCAAATCTGCGTTTTTTCCATTTGTATTTTTAAAGCACCATGTCACAGACAAAATGTAATAGAGAACTGGAGATAGGACACTGTGCTTCATAGCTTAGTTTTCATTCACTATGTGATTTTTTTCCTGCAATATTAGTAGTCTTTTACTTCTAGAGACTTGATACATCTGATAAATTTTACTTACTTTTCATTCAGGGCCCACAAATACACCTTCTTGAGGTACTTACCCTTTGAACCCTTAGAGGGCACTCTGCAAGTTGGAAAATCATTTATTTTCAGCCCAGGGAAATAGTAGGGATTGTAAAGTAGAACATTGTGTGAGTGAGACGTTGGGCTTCCTTGTTATTTTGTCTTCAGCCCGATGAAGACTAAGGGACAGATTGCATGGGGCAATGAAACCTTGCAAAATGCTAAGTGTTCTGTGGGCTCGGGCCCTTATTTGGTAGTGGTGCATATGGTCTAGCTGCAGTGCCAACTCACAATCTACAATATGGCGTTATTTTCTATCTGTAAGAAAGCCAAATATCTTTACTCCCTTCTTGGAACTTACATGTGGCATTGATGAAACCAGAGTGGGAGTACAAAGAATTTCTAGGCTGACTATTCCCATTTAGAAGGAACATATAAAAGTTTAATTTATAAAAGTCCATTTAGAAATTCTTCCTGTACCCACTTCAGTGTTTCCTATCATGGCACGGTATCTATTAAGTGTGTGACACATAGCTGAAAATATGTAGATATACTGTACTTCAGGAATATTTTACAAGGTTTCCCCAAACCTTGTAAATCTGTAACAATAGAGACTGACAAACAGCAAAGATAGGTTCTTTTCCACTGAGTATACGAATACCTCACTTAGAAGTCAGTTAGTAAAGAATCCATCTTGAGTTTATTTTTACCTTAATTAAACACTGCCCTGATTGCCATTGTATCCACTGTGGTTGTACAAGTAATACAAGTGACATAAGGATTGAGGAGTTTGTGTTTAAATATTAGAGGTATTCAGAAGCAAGCTACTAGATATATTATGTGCAGAATGTAGTAGAAGTCCAAGCCAGGATAATTTTTAATGTGGTTTGTGTACATTGCATAGTTGAAAAGAATAAGTAAGACCCTCTGAATAACTCCTATACTCAAATAATAAAGTCAACCTTGAGAATCCCTGTCACAAGAAGTACAAGTATTTTTTAAGACATTAGTTAGTGTTCTTTTTCAATACAGCAAGTTTACAATATTAGAAATCAGACGTGGAAAATGAGATCATTCCAAATTTCAGAGAGATCTATAGTTTCACAAAATGCTGGCTATAAAGTTCGGGCAAGCTGAAGGGCATTCCTTGTCAGTCCTGTTTCCTTCACAATGTTATTCTAAACGTTGTAGCCTAAGGCAGATATCTTTACAACTTCTGATAGTTCCTGC